>NW_008825798.1:5666-25043 GCF_000691245.1 Trypanosoma grayi | reverse complement strand
TATATATATATATATATCGATCTACCTATACCTATACCTATATCTATATATGAATATAGATTGGTAAATATGCACACTTTTATACATCGAATCAAATAAACATATATCCAGTGTTCTATGTGTGGGTGTGTATGTGTGTGACACCCGCGATGCGCCCGTTCTAACCTTTTCTGTTCTATCTTTGTTTTATTTTCTCGCTGCGTCATGAAGAAGAAAGGAAAAGGAAAGAGACGGGGTACACGACTCGGACGATTCTTCATACGTAGTGAAGCGGTGGGCAAGACACGAACATACACACAAAAAAAAAAGAAAAATAAGAAGGCCACCTAGGCATATAAGGAGGAAGGAACGCACGAGGAACAAGAGAATAGCGAAGAAAGGCTGGAGGAGGAGTTGTAGCTTAAGGTCCACGTACATGCGCGGAGAAATAGGAATGATGCGTACTCTTGTTTGTCGCGTCGCTCTGTGTGTGGTTGCTCTTACAATTTTGGCGGCGCCACTTGTGGCGGGGCAGGTGGAGTTGCGGGACACCCCTGTGGCGCCTAACTTGCTTGAGCCGATGGACCCTACCTCGCAGCAGTACCTTATCGGCGTCGTCAGCTTCTTTGTTTTCATTGTGGCGGCGTTCCTGGGTGTACGCGCGTTGATGAATGTGGACTACAGTGATGACACGCTTCTCATGGTGGAGGTGGCGGAGACGGCAAACGATAAGTGAGGTGTGCATGATGTCTGAGGAGAGGAGCAGGCATATGTGAGAGCGGGAGGTGTGTAGGGGTGTGGAAACTTTGTGTCGTGTACGCACGCAGACCCCTTTATTCTGCCTCTGTTCCCCCACATAATTGTGTGTGTCTGTCTCTGTGTGGGTTTCGCTGCTGTGATATAGGCTCTAGCTAACTCCCTACTCCAATGAAAAAGAAAACAGCATGTCGGTGCACGGCTCGTGCTGTTTTTTTTTTCTTGTTTTCTATGCGTCTTTGAGCAAATGAGCACCATTTCTCTCACCCACTCATTTACTCACCAACGCATTACTGTTGCTCTCTTTTTTTTTTTTTGGTCTTTTGTTTGTTTGCGCTGGTCTTGTTCTGTTCTCCGCTCCCCGGGGCTGTGTGGTACACTGTATTTTTTGTGTTTCAGAAGGTATTCTTCATTTCGTATTTGGCGCAAGGACGCGGCGGTGGGTGCGTTCAAATTTCGTAAGACCCTGACAGACGAGTGGAGCAACGGGGAACACACAAGGAACTGTGAAAAATGCAGGTGGACGCGAAATTTCTCCTGGAGGATGTGGGCGACCTTGAACGGGTAACAAAAGCACTGCAAGGTGGATTCCTGTACGAGGAGCGCTATAAGGACTACTTCTTCGACTTCCCCTCACACCTCCTGGCGCAACGTGCCGCAGTGCTGCGGCTCCGCGTGCCGACCGAGACCGGCGAAATGAATGCACACAACCTGTCATCACTAACGCTGAAGGACCACAGCATGGTGGAGCGAGGCGAACAGGTGTTCGGCGTACAACAGGTGAAGCGGCTGCAGCAGGAGATGGTGGAGGTGGTACTCCGCGACGGCGACGACCTCCTAAGCGTGCTGAAGCGGTTATGCCGCGACGCAGTGCAGGACCCGGAGAGCCCTCTCGCCAGCATCATCACCGAGCTGGAAACCCTCGCGGTTTCGGCAGAGGTCCCCCCGCAAGTGCAGCTAGTCGGATCATACACAACTCATCGTAAAGTATACAAGTATGACAGCCCCTCAAGTAATGCTGGTAAAGCGGTTGCTGCGGGCGGTTCTGGCTTCAGTGCTCAGCCATCACCCCAGGTGATGCACATTCGTATCGACGAGACGGAGTACCCCTTCGGCAAGAAGTACGAGCTTGAGTTGCCGCGAATTTCGGTCCCGCTCCATGATGTGATGATAGAGCTGCAGGAATACCTGCGGTCACTAGGCGTGAAATATAGTCTGAGTTTGGAGAGCAAATATGCACGCTTCATGAAGTACACTCGTGGACTGACGCAAGCCCGTGAGGACGTGCAGGGAGTCAAGTTGCGTCTTTATAGCATTGACAGCTACATGGAGGTGCTCGCATGGATGCAACGCATGATTAGGGACGCGGCATCAGAGGAACCACCGTCATCACATATGTCTCAGGCGTCGCATTACTCAAAATCGCAGTCACAGCGGTGGGCGGGCGATGCGCTGCTGCAGAGAGGCGCAAGTGACGTGGAAGCCATTGCTCACGGCACGCAGGAGTTGGCATCACAAGCGCTGCGTCAGTACTCTCAGCGCTCAGTTCCTGTGGAAGCAGAGTACATAAGCCAAAAGGTCGCCAGAGACACTGAATCGAAGGAGGAGGTGGATGAGGAAAGGTACCAGGAGAATTACTACTTTGACGATGCCACAGATGGGACTCTGCTGAAACGGCGTTGCTTTGTACGGTTGCGGTGCATTGATGATGGTGCCGCCTTCATCTTGGAGCTCAAGGAAGACGAGAGGATGATGGTTGGGACGCAAAACAGCTCCTCACTTCGAGCTGAGCTCTCCGGTGATGTTGCACGAATCCTGTTGCGCGACCCGACCCAATTTTTGGTATCGCAGCGTGAACACAATCACATTGCTGAAATTCTTTGGCGAGAATACGGCCTGGAGAGGCTGAAAGTTGTCGCTTTCTTCGTCACCCGTCGTCGCATATTTAGACGGTGCGCCAACGCCGCATTCCTTCGCTCGTGGCAAAAACAGCAACAGCAGATACAGGAGGAGCGGCGGGTACTTCTTGGCGAAGATGGATACGGTGCCGCGATGCGGCAATTGTCCCCACCGCCGAGCTCCCAGTCTACAGCGGCGCAGGTGGTGCCGTCAATGTGCATAAACGTGGACCGCACACGGTACGATCTCTCCCACCCCGCAGAGTACTTCGCCAAGGCCGCGGCGGATAGTCCGGCTTGCTCGTACAGTAGTGTAGCAGCGGTGCCGCCTGCCACACACGTGAAGGAGCTCTTTGAGATGGAGGCCACTAAGATTGCCGCAGGGGGGCAGCAGGCTGTGAAGGAGTGGCTCCGCGGCGAACTGAACCGTCTTTGCATTGAATGGCGCTTCAGCACCCAGAACAAGGTGGATCAGTACTTTAGCTACGTAGATGCGCCGCTGCTGCAGACTCAGCAGCACCGGAGTCAGTCTGTTGGGATAGCGGGAAAAAAGGATTGATGCACAGAGCACTAGTATGTGGCATTTGTGATCAGAAGAACCGTAAAACAAAGAAAAAAAAACAAAAAAAAAGCTAAAAGAAACCGATAACTAGGGAGAAGTGGGTGAGGACTAGAGCACACATTTGCTTAACGATGTGTAGGGATTGTAGGAGCAAGCGCAGCCAGGGCCTGTCCTCCGCACCCTTATCGCTCTCCTCATTCCCATTCACACATAGAGAAAGAGAAAGAGAGAGAGAGAGAGAGCCATGAAGGGAGAGTAAACACAAAAAAAAAGACCAAGCGGCGCGGGGAGACAGTAAGACTAGAGGCAGTGGCAGGCACATGCGTTTGCCACGACGTTGTATCGTGCCACGGCCCAGGCACATAAACAGTTAACGAAAACGTGGGGAAAGGACAGAAGGTGGTGGGCACACACGTAAGCACCAACGCGAACGTTTCGTATCTGTTGGGTTTTGCCATCCCGCCCCAGCACACAGCACGTGGGCTTACGCTCTCATTCTCATCGTCTATCCCGTTCCTTTTTACCTAACTGTACAAGCGATAGCGTGAAGGAGTAAGCAACTGGAAAACGGGAGGAGGAAAAGTGAAGCGAGACGCAGCGAGCATTTCTGTGTGGCGTGCTGATGCGGCAACGTGGATTTGTTTCTCTTCTGCTGTGTCGAAAGCCCCATTTTTTTTTTTTTCTCTCCACTCCCGACTTTACCCCCCAAATGACTCCTCGTGATTGTTCTTTCTTTCGTTATTGTGTGTCTGTGTGGTCTCCTGTCTGTGCGTTGGGCTCTGTCGACGAAACACATATGTGCCGATGCTTCTCTGTGCTCTCTTCGCCACACACCCCGTACAGTGTACCACTAAAAAGCAAAGAAGTCACACACACCCAGAAAAAAAAAGAGGGCACCACACACACTCACGCACACTCTGTCTGCAACATGGTGACCCTAAAGAAGACGGCGATGGTGGCGAAGCGCGCCTCGGCGCAGCTGCCGCGCCCGCGAAAGAACCTTGCGTCACGCAAGATCCACACGGAGGGCCGTATCGTCGCAAAGAAAGAGTCGCAGACGTCTGGCGCGAAGAAGCGGCATCGCTGGCGCCCTGGCACCGTTGTGCTCCGCGAGGTGCGGCGCTACCAGAGCTCCACCGACTTTCTTATCGCCAAAGCACCATTCCGTCGCCTCGTTCGGGAGATTGTGTCGAATCTGAAGGACTCATTCCGCATGAGCCCAACGTGTGTGGAGGCGCTGCAGGAGTCGACGGAGTTGTACGTCACGTCAGTGCTCGCGGACGCCAACCTGTGCACGCTGCACGCCAACCGTGTGACGGTGTACCCGAAGGACATTCAGCTTGCGCTGAAGCTGCGTGGCGAGCGGCTGTAGACGATGCTGTCGTGCCACCGCCACTCCCCGCCGCAGAGAGGAAGAGACACACCCACACACTCAGAGATAGAGAGAAAGCTGCCTGCTGCAGCGCAGGCGGAAAGGACAGAGATGGAGCGAATGAATGATTGTGTGGTTAGGGAGTGAGTGGGAGCGTGAGCGCACGAGAAGAAGGTAAGACAGTTGGCAACGAAGAAAGAAAAAGTGTAGAGAGCAAGCAATGCAAGAGAGAATGACAAAAAAAAAACAAAAAAAAAACAAATGAATGAAATCAATAAAATACACAGTTACGTTGAGCTCGCCATGCAGTGGGAGATACATATGAGAAGAGGAGCCGCCGTATGTGGTGAGGGCGGTGGAGGCACAGAAGACATGTACGCTGCAGGCGGGGGAAGCAGAAGCCACGGGAGGGGCGTGACGCAGCCAGGAGGGAGCCAAGAGGAGAGGATGAAAGAGAAGAACAAAAAAAAAAANAAAAAAAAAAAAGGGAAACGTGTGGGTGAGGGGGGAGGAGGCGCAGGTGAAAGAAGAGGAGCAAAGGAAATAACCAAAGAAAAAAAAATGACGAGGACAATAATGAAGAAAGAGACAGAGAGGGGGCACTAAGGTGAGCATAAGAAGACAGAAGTGCGGAGTGAAGAAATTCTTCTAGACCGTTGGTATGACCCTCTGCCCGTGTCGTTTCATGTTCCTTTGTTGTTGTTGTTGCTGCTGCTGTGCTGTCGTCTTCCGCCATTTTTTGCCCCTTTCAACACAGAACAAAAAGAAACAGATAGTTGCACGATATACCCCTCTCTTGCAGCAACCTGTGCGGCGTTGGCAACCACAGCACGTTGCTGCGTCTCTCTTCCTCTTACTTTTCTGGGGGGTGCTTCACGACCTTCAGCGCTCGCTCGATTTTTTTTTCTTTGTTGTGGTTGTTGTCTTTGTTGTTGCTCCCCACACTTTGCGTTTCTGCACTCACCCAACGCGAAGGAGGTGGAGCGAAAGCGGAGTGAGGAAGCCGAAATGGGTGGCGGTTNGGGGGGGGGGGCGCACGCCGCTGTGTGGGTGGCAGCTAATATTAGAAGCGTTGAGAGAGAGGTGCAAGGGGGGGAGATGCGGGCAATGGGATGGTGTGCGGCGCATCGAGTGCTGTCGTGGCGCTCGGTTGAAGAAGTCGCACTTCCATTCGGTGCTCTTTTCTCTTTCTTTTTGCTTGTCCCCCTGGCTGAATCTCCTTTTTTGTTCTCTGTCCAAGACCCGGCAGTATCCGCTGCCCAATACGCTAGAGGGATGTAGCCGTTCTTCTTTTTTTTTTTCTTTGTAGTTTGATTTCCTTTTTTTTGTTTTTTTGTTTTCTTCCCATTGTTTCTGTGAGTGCTGCGATGCGTTCTGCGCGTTGCAAGTATTGCGCCCCCGAGAGCAGTTGGGGTGGAGGACGGCGAGAGAGAGAGAGAAAGAAAGAAAACAAGAAAGAAAAACAAAAAGAGAGAATCAGAATCAAAAACAACAACAACAAGAATGCGGAATCAGAAGCGGTGAAAAGGTCTCTCGCACGGGGGGGGGGATAAGGCGTGCATAAAACCCTTAATGTCGAACTTTATTTTCTGGTGTTGTGTTGCCTAATTGTTCTTCGTGTCGTCTTTCTTTCCTGCTGCATCTCTTCGGGCGGGTGGTTGGTGCGAGACGTGGGGCAACTCACGCGGAGCAACAGGCCTTTGCGACTCATAGCAGGCGCGTGCGCATCTATTCACGCGCGGCAGCAGCAAGTTAGCAAGCAAGCAACAGGAAGGAGGCGGGAAAAAAGAAAAGAAAAGGAAGAGGGACTGGCGTGGGAAAGGGTAGGGACACCAGCAACACCAACAGACAACAAGAGACCAAAAGAAGTTCCCGCCCACAGCAGTTCGAGGAGCCGCGCAAAACAGGAAGGCACTTGGAGCGAGGGAGCACAAAAAAGTAATTCAACGGGCCGGCGCGACTGTGGAAGTGGAGGAGCGTAAGTGCAAAACAAAAAAAGAGGCAGAGAGAACCAAATATTTCACCCACAGACAGACACACACAACAGAAGAAGAAATAAAACAATGGCGGTGTCATTTCCGCACGTTGCGCTCATTGTGGCTGTCTGTCTAACCACAATGGTCGGATGTGTGTACGGGCAGGCACGGCCTCTCCGCTCTGCCATCCTGCTCGACCTGCGCCGCACCAAAATGACGGAGGAGGCGCTCAACGCGGCTGTTGCCACGTACATTACGAGTGCTGGAAGTCCCGCCACAACGGTCTTCGCACAGCCACCGACCATCCTGAACTCGAACGGCAGTCTTCTTGTCGCCCTCGCAGAGGTGCAGGGACTGCTCCAGGAAGACCCCAATGGACTTGATGTTCTTTTCCTTGCAGAGTCTGCGGATGTCTCAACGGGCGTTAGTGATGTGTTGAGGCGAAACAGCAGCACCGCCCGCATCACTATCGTTTCGGCACACACGTCGAACCCCAAACTGTGCGACCTCGCCACCAATCCTACCACCGTGTGCGTCGTGCCACGCGACCTCATCAACGTGCGCGGTGTATTAGAGATCGCCTCATCAGAACTGGCGTGGGACTCCGTCGCGGTGGTGTTCAGCAGTGACGCTTATGGGACGGGTGTGGAGTCCGTGCTAGACTCGCAAATCCCACTCGCGCGATGGTCGCCAAATGTTGTGACAAAGGTTTACATCAAGACGGCTGGCACTGAAGAGGATGACAACAACGTTATTCTTGAGGTGCTGCGCTACCGCCCGGTTGGCATTCTCTGCTTCGTGACGGATGAAGAGTTCAGGCGGCTGCGCGCTGCTGTTCTGCGGCTAGGCAAAAGGGACGATCTCTTCTTGCTTGGCTCACGTGAGGCGATGAACGTGCTTGGGGAACTCATAGGCTCTGCCCAGCCACTGGTGAAGCTATGGGGCGCACTCTTTGTGTCAAAATACACATCCGTCGTCAACTTCCTTATGCAGGGATACTTCGACACTCGAACCATTGATGACTACGGCGCGTACGTTGTGAGTCACCTCTTCGACGCGATGCAAGCAGTGGCCACAGCAGGCAATGTCAGCCCAAGTGCGATCCGATCGGTCCGCTTTGATGGCTTCACAGGCACTGTCGCCTTTGATGCCTTTACAGGGCAGCGGACGGAAGTTATGTACTCGCTTTTATCCAAGACGTACACCGCCGATCAGGCGCTCATCACGTGGGGCCTAAAGTCCCTCGCTGATGTGCCGGAGGTGACGAACTTCAACCCGACCGCAACGCGTGCTCTCATCCCAATCTCGCCGTTGAGAGCAGTGACTGTTTGCATGGCTGCCGCCGCCAGTTGCGCCGAAGCAGAAAGCCTCAACGCCATGGCTTTTGTATTTCTGCGGCACAACCAGCAAACAAGCGGAACGCGAGGGGCGACAACTTTCATCCCGCACGCAATCAACACCGGTGTTGGTGGAGTAGAAGGGCTGGTCTCCTTGATTCCAGTGGCGCGGTCGTGCAGCGTGCTTGTTGGGCCCGGTCGTGGGCGTGTCACGTTGGCTCTCACTCCAGTGATCAATCAGTTTGCCATCACGCAGCTCGATTTCAACACGGCGGAGGCGCTCTTTTCAGATCGCCTTGCGTACCCGTACTTCTCTCGCTCGATACCTCAGAACATGTTTAATTATCTGGTTTATGGTGAAATCTGCGCCTATTTTGGGTGGGAACGTGTACTCATCATTGGGGTGAAGGACCCGTTTGGAGACGCACGACTACATTCTATGCAGAAGTCGATGGAGCAGCGGAATGTTCATGTTGAACAGGTGTACATGCTTCCAAATATCGATAAGAGCAGTATTGTGGAAACAATGGACACAATATACAAGCGAGATATAGCTCGTATTGTGATTGTTCTACTCCCTCTCTATGGAGATGATGCCAAGATGTGGTTTGGACTCAACGACGACTTGGATTACATGAATAAGTACATCTTCTTAATGGGCAAAGAGCTTTGCCAGTACGCCACCTCCCATCCAGATCTGCGTAACAAGTCACAGAGTTCCTTCTGTGTGTACCCGCACGTTCCTAAGAATCGTCTGGAACTCATCAACAATGATTCTATGCAAAGCGGGCTTATGGGCGAGCAGATGCGCATTCTATCCCAGGGTGGCTTTTCCTCTGAAGTGGCGAGATGCAATCTATCTGTCATTCGAAATTGGGCGTCTTTTGCAGTCGATGCAGCATACACCGTTATTGACAGCGTTGAACGTGCTGTGAATGCAAGCGTGAGTCTTAACCGCAGCACGAATATCATGTCGTATATTCGTTCGGCATCACTCGATGTTTTTACGGGACCGTTCAAAATCGACAAGGAAGGCAATCGTGACTACGCCGCGTTTAATGTTGATATTCAGATGCAAAACCGCGCCCTCGTATTGGGTTTATGGGATCCTAAAGGGACACCGGCGTTTCGTTACACCGCTACAGAACCGATTGAATGGATGACAGGTGGCCGAGATGTACCGGACGACACGTTCCGTGAGATTCAGTTCATTTTAGGCACGACGGTGTCGGCAAGTCCTGGCACTATTGTCCTCTCTGTGCTGGGCTTCGTCGGCACCATTGCGGTGTTCGCCTTCTGCTACCGTCATTACAAAATGCAGAAGCTGGTGGAGCTTAGTTTGGAGAGCAACCGTGTTCCCGTCACGGAGGAGGAGTTGCGGAAGCTTCGAGGCTTACCTGTGGCCAGAGATGAGGTATGAGCCCTGCTGCTGTTTAGCTTCCAGAGCGTAGAACGCAAGCCCCCGCATACGCTTCATAATCCCATGGCCGCCCATTCACGGGGGCTCTTCTTTCCTCATTCAGCCGTTGCTGTTTGACGTTTTGTTTTTTTGTTTTCTTCGCACCCCCGTTTTTGCACTGGCCGAAAGTAGACTATTACGACGTGCGTCGTGCCTGGGTGAAGAGAATAGAGGCGTTGATGCAAGAAATAATAATACAAAAAAAACACTGAAGAGAAGAGGGAAAAGTCCGTCATTTTCAATGTGTGCTAGTAGTTATGGTAAGACGAGGGGAGGGGCGCGGAGCGATTTGTGTCTCTCCACCCACAATGTTTATGGTGCCAACATGCCATCGCCTTGTCCTCCTTGGTCCTTGGAGGAATTAGTCCGCGCACGCTCTGCGCTGTGAGGGGACGGAGAGCTGTTTCCCCTGTGTGATATGTGATGAGTCTCACTGCGTGTGTGCCCGTGATTGGGTGTGTCTCTGTCTGCCCATGCTCATGTTTCCAGAAAGCTATCTGTGCGATTTGTGAGTGTATTCCTGTTACCGTTGTTGTTGTTGTTGTTGTTGTTGTTGTTGTTTCGTCGTTGTCATCTCTCGTCTCGTATCTGTCTGGGGGGGGGTAAGAAAGGGAGAGAAACGATAGTCGTAGTGAGGGCAGCGCATAAAGCGGCGCAGGCGGCAGCACTTTATAAAGGGAATTGCGTGAAGGAGGAATACGCTCACACATACGCAATCGAAAAGGAAAAGAGAAATCTAAAAGAATTTGAAGGTGGAACAAAGGGGAATTCGTGCAGAGACCTTTCCGCATGACACCCTCCCTCGCTGGTAAGGACCCTACCACTTCGGTGGTTTCGTTGCCCCGTCAGCAGCAGCAGGAATTCGTCGCGCGCCACCATCGTGGACGTGGCGCCCACTACAAGCCGCACACCTTTACACTGGATGTCCCCGTCACACAAGCTGATGTGGCGCGCTGGGAGACACACTTCAATGCAAGTGCGCCGCCGCCACCAGCTTCAAATGCAGCGTTTAATGGCGGCGGCTTCCTCGACGCGACGACGGTGCTCGCGATGAAAGACGAGACGGAGCGGCTACAGGCGGTGCATAAGCTTGCCCCAATGAAGCCGTTTGACCCGCAGCGTGTCGCGCGCACACCTATGACTAAAGTGCTAACGCACCGACGTAAGTGGCTGCCGTACCGACAGCGCCTGCCGGTATATCAGTGTCGCGGGCCACTCCTTGATGCGCTGCTCAACAAGCAGGTTCTAGCACTCGTCGCACCCCCCGCTAGCGGTCGCACGCTTCAATTGCCGCAGATCATATCGGAGACGGAGGTTTTTAAAAACAAGCGGGTTATTGTTGTCTGCCCAACAAGTTTAGCTGCGTGTCGTGTGGCGGAGCGGCTGCGCGAGGAACGTGGGGAAGATGCTGCATCCACAACGGTCGCTGTGTGCACCTCAATCCAATACGATGTGTCGGAGGGGACACTTATTGCGGTGACGACACCTGAGATGCTTCTTCATCAGCTGATTTGTGATCCTTTGCTGCTGCGTGTCGACTGCGTCATATTGAACGACATAAATCTGCGAACGCCCACAACAGAGTTGTGCATGTCCTTTCTTCGCAATATCCTGCAGCTTCTAACAGAGGAGGGTGCTGTGGAGAAACGTGGTGGGGTGCTGCGTGTTGTCGTCGACTGCCTCGAGGATGCCCTTGCAACCACCATTTCTGATTTCTTCGGTGAAGAAAAAACGGCACGTGTGAATTTGCAGCAAGTCATGCATCAGGACCTCAAGACGACTGCAACGGAAGCGAACTACCTTCACAATTTATGGTCTCCTCCTTGTATTCTGCATCTTGAGGAGACGATTCAGTGGCTAGCGAAGTGTGATGAGGAGGGGAGTTCTCTCTGTCGCGACCCGGTAGAGGACCTTCGTCCCTATGTGGAGAATATGAGTGTTGTGGCAAAGATCATGGCCGCTAAGGATGCGGACTTCACAGTCGATTCGAAAATTAAATCCTATTGGTCCCCTATCATCATACAAGCTGTTAAAGAGTACGATCGAGCTGAAAGGAAGGATTCCTCCGTGGTGGCAGATGAGGAATCACAGCAACGACAAAGGCCTTCGGTTATGGTAATTGTGCCAAATGTACAAGTTGCCGAACTTGTCGCCGATGCGTTTCACTGTTCAAACAAAGACTCTACAATAAGCGAAGAAGAATCCAAAAAGGCACAGTCACCTCTTTCGGTGCATGTCTTACGCGACCATGACACTCTGGTTGAGCTGAATTCTCTATTCAAAGATAATGAAACGGCGAGGAATGGTGAACGTTTGGTACTGCTTGCCACACCGATGATGGCGCAGACAGGACTTCCACCCACACTTGATGTGGGTTTGGTTGTGGACTGTGCGAGACAGTCTTATTCCTCCTATGATGTCAACTCATATGTGGATACGACTGTAATGGAGTACAGCACTGTGCAGGAGCTGCGGTACCGCTGCAGAATTGCCCGTGTTCGCTGTCTTGACGTTGGGGGAAAAAATGATGCTGCTCGGGCGCCAGCATGCACTGTTATACAGCTAATTCCGAAGTCTGATCTCCACAGCATTCAGCACCGGCGTATCAGCAGTGATCCTGGGCACCACAACATCTTTCATATGAGCTGGGACGGATACGTGAAGTTGTATCACATACTTCAGGCTCGTGAAGAAGGTGTGCGCCATCGAAGGTCTACTTCCACCTCGTCGGCCGCAGAATCGACTCATCTCTTATCGTCAATGGTGGCGCAGCTGATCCCTTCTCATTTTGTTGGCGTCTCAGCGGCGTCAAGTAGCCGCTACGAGCAGTTGTCTCGCACCTTTGCCGTTGTCGAGCATCACCTCCAGCGATTGGGACATCTGGAGAAATCGAATGGGGATGAGTACCTGCGGCTTTCGCCGCTCGGTATGGCGTCGGCGTGCCTCCCGTGGCACCACGTGGTGGTGCGTCTTCTGCTACTCTCGCTAATGAGTGACTGCCTTGTACTGGCGAGTCTTGTTGCGGCGATGTGGATGGTAGGTAGCTTATTCTCCTCGGGTGAAGCAGACGCAGAAACGAGGCAGCTGATGAATGAGGCCCGAGTCTTCTTCTCCGGTGGTTCTGGTAGTGATATTATGAGTGCATTCTATGCCTACCGCATGTGGCTTTCGCTACGCGGATCATCAGAGGAAGAAGAAGCCTTTTTAGCTAATAGCCATATTTCGAAAAAGGTCTTGTTGCATATTGAGCAGCAACAACTGGCGCTAATTCGGGTACTTGATGCTACTGCTATCTCTGGTCCGTCCACTGTTAAGAACCATTCCCGCAGCAATGGTAATGCGGGGTTAACATCAACGGATGCTGCGGACGTGGCATCCGCCATTCTTGAAATCCCTGAGAATGCTTTATTGGAGGGGCACACTTTTTTACGGTGCATTACTGCCGCTATTTACCCTCAGTGTGCAGTCCCTCATGATGATGGCACAGTCTCTTTGTTAGAGTTCAAAAATAATTTGGCGAAAGCGGTGACGGGAGGAGGTGGTAGTGGAGCTGCTCCTCGATTAACCGTGGTGCCTGCTATGTTCTCTGAGGAATCCGTGATGAACAGCGAGGAGGTGTGGCAGCAATACTCAGAGAAGCCTTACCTGTACCTCTACCGATCACGCATTGCAGAAAAAAATCTTTCCGTGCTTGAAGAGGCAACTCCACTCTGTATGGATGCGGCTGTTGTGTTTTGCGGTGAGATGCTTGAGTGGTCAAAGCAGCCGTCGTATCGCTGCCGTGGCTGGACATCAATCATGACGAACGCATGGCGGCAAACCAAACTTTCCCGTCGTCTTCCGCCACCCGCCCAATTGCCATCGGTCTCTATTGCACTGAAGCCCTACGATACTATCCAAGTTGCACCGGTCGTTGTGCAAGTAGACGGTATTTTCTTATTCAGCATGCGCACCACGACAGCAAGCTGGCTGCAGCAGATGCGGGAACAAGTTCGGCGACGTCTTAAGGCATTACTTTGTGACAAGTCGTGGCCTGTAAATGATGACGCCATGTTTATTATACGAGAGGCGTGGGATTGGTGGGCAAAGCGGGAGCGTGACGCCCATGGTTGGCTGCGTGAGGAACGTGCTATTCGTTTCAGTGCTACTACAGCAGCAGAAACTCAAAAAAATGCCGAGTGTGCGCTATGCCCGTACTATCAGTACAGTGCAAACCCTGGGAAGCCTACCGCCGTTGAGCCTTCCAGGCGGCAACCCAACACTCATGCCGTATCTTCGCTGTCTGCAGGCGACGTCCCTGCCACCGCCAGTGTTCTTGATGGGGGTGTAAAGCAGCCTATGGCATATGTGGGAAAGATGCCTGACCCTGTAATGGATAGAAACATTCTCCAAATTGCACAGAGTGTCGCCACGGCTCGTACACGTAAACAGGAAGCTAGATTCTTGAATTTATACCCGGATCTGTTCGCCTTCCTTCATCCTGAACATGAATTACACGGTTACTATCTGCATGTTTTGCGTCGTGAAGCACCCGATCTGGAGGTCCTCGGTGATAATTTAGAGGAGTTGGAGAATTTCTTAAAGGACGTTGAGAAAGAATTACAGAGTGAAATCGGCATTAGTAGTGTAAACCCTGTGGTATCTACGGAGACGCAGCCCCATGGCACTGATTCCACAATTGGAGTTGTGTCTGGCGATGGACGGTACCAATTCCAAGAGGTGAATGCAGAGGAGTACATGTCATCATACGGCATGCAGGTGGAAACTGCAGCTGAGCACAAGGTCCGGCCACCAACGTTGTTCAAGACTCACGACACGCGGCTGCCAACGTCATCAACAAGAGATGCTGCGGGGGGTCCTCCGCCTGCTTCCTCCTTCTTCGCTCAACAAGGGGCTTCTGATCCTCCTAATATAGCCGTTGCGGCCCCAACCCCTGCGGAGAGTTCGGCGCCGCTAAGGCCGCCCCCCGTAGATTCCAATGCTTCAATTGGCAGCTTCACATTTGAAAAAGGGGCGCAGTCGACTGGCCCTTCTTTTAATTCAGGTCACGCAGGTGGGAGTGGCAGTGGTGGTGCACCGACTCTATTTGAACGGCTCTTGGCAATAAAAGAGGACGGTGCCGCACCGCCTCCGACTCAGCAACCTGCCGTGATGATGAGTGGAGCCAATATGCAGGATACAATAGCACAGCAGTCGAGTCAGGTAGCCTCCACAATGGGCCAGGGTGTTTGGGCGACTACCAATGCTACTCCATCGGCACAGCCACTCACATTTAATCCAAATACATCACCTGAGAGCGTGCTGGGGGCGCCATCGCAGCAGATACCGACGCCTGGGGTAACAGCTTCGATACCCCCACCTTCAACTCCTCCCGCCGCAGAGTTACTCGCGCTGATGGGAATCCTTCCTCCGGCACCTGCGGTTAATCCACTCACAAAACCGCCACCACCGCTTCCAGCAGAAGCTATTGCCAACCGCCCACCATCAGTTCTCGTGTATCCGGTGCCACCACGTGAATATGGAAACATCCCTCTCATTCTTGCCAAGGCCTTGGGAGAGACTATGGGCGTGAAGGTAGGTCCCACACGCATCGTTGGCAATGTCGCCCGTATTGATGTGCGCAATCATAAAGTGGAGGCACGAGCGCTTGCGCTGAAGTCCTTTACCTGTGTCGGTAAGAAGGTGCATATATTCAAGAACGAGCGTATCATCGATCATTTACCACATAGTGGCAACAGGGAGGAAACTGGAAGACCCAGGTCACGTGACGATGTGCCGCGTCACCTCCAAAGGGTGGACTACAGCCCTGAGAATCAGGGAGAAAAGGAGGAGGGAGAAGATGCAAGGAGTCTGCCATACAATGCACAGAAGGCTCCTGGCTACGCACAGAACCAGCGGCAGCCTCTGCAGGATGTAGTGTCATCAATGCAACCACCGAAGAAGTCAAGTCATGCTCCACAGATCGGCCTTCTGACCGACTCCGAAGATGATGATGATGATGATGACGAGGAACTTTCTAGCAGCGCTGACTCTTGTTGATTGTCGAAGCAAAATGAATAAGAGGGACGTCACAAAACAGGGAAGCGAGGTACAGGGAGCTTAGCGCGCAAACCAAAGGTCATCATCATCAACGCATACAGAAAAAAAGAAGAAAAGAAACGTTCACGGTTTTCTTGGTGATGGTTTGTTTTTGTGGTTTCATAGACCAGTTAAGCAATCACAGAAGAACAGAGAGAGAAAGAAAAGGCACAGAAGCAGTTGTTATTGGGCTATTAAATAAGGATATAACAGTTGGTGTATTCTCCTTGCTCGTGTGTCCCATTACTGTTTATTGTGTGTGTATGTGTGCGTGTACGCCATTGAAAGCACATTACACGCACGGGATCAAGATCATGTGAACTTCTGATGCCTCTTATTGCTCTTTGTTCTATTCCTGGATATAAGTATGATTATTATGGACGCCGTTTGGGAACCATCGCGGAGAGGGTGCTCCTTTGTTGTTCAACACATTGGTGCCATCTTATTATATTCTTTGAATGGGCTTTTATTTCCTTGCTTTGTTTGATGAGTGCGAAGACAGAAGTTCACGCACCAGAGGAAGGACAGCAATGAGTCACAACGCCAAGGTGCAGATTGGCAGCGACAAGGCGCGCCACACGGAGACGTTCAGTTCACCGCACACATACAGCAGCGGCCAGGTAGTGCCACCGCCAACAGTGCTGCCGGACATGCCGACGATATCGAACATCACCATCACGTCTGCCCTTGCGGGATTGCCGCAACACAACCGGGGCGTAAAGGTGGAGAACGATGAGAGCAGCACATCACAGGCGGAGGCCGCCACTGCCACCACGCGCCGTGTTGAGACCATGACGTTTGACGTGGAACGTATTAGCCCACCAATTGCAAATATGTTTCGTAGGCTCATCCTTACCGAGGTTCCCGTCCTTGCGTTTGATCGAATCCTTATTGAGGAAAATGACAGTGTCGTGCCCGATGAGCTCCTTGCACACCGCATTGGCCTCGTGCCGCTCGCCGGCCCCGTGGCGAAGATGCAGTTCGTGACAGAGAGCAACCAGGTAGGCTTTGACGCTCTCGACCCTCAGCGGGTACTGGTGTTTGAGCTCGCCGCGGAGGGGCGTCGTGACGCGCAGGCGACGAGTGTCTACAGCGGCGAGCTGAAGTGGAAGCCGCTCCCCGGACAAGAGGCGTGGGCGAATGGGCCAGACGAGGACCGCGTGTTTCTGGTCCATCCCGACATTATTTTGACAAAGTTAGGGCCCGGGCAGCGGTTGAAGCTGCGCGTCATCGCTGTGAAGGGCATTGGCGGCGTCCACGCCAAGTGGGCCCCCGCGTCTGCGTGTTTCTACGAGCTCAAGACCAGCATCAGTCTGCGCGAGCCGATTCGTGGTGAGTGTGCAACAAAGCTGCAGCGTCTCTGCCCCGCAGGTGCCTTCCGTGTGAATGAGAACGGCGAGGCGGTGGTGACGGAGGTGGAGAACTGCACGTTATGCCGTGAGTGTCTCCGCCGTGACGTGCACCCAGAGATTGCTGACAAGATTACCATCGAGAAGGATAAAACGCGCATGCGTTTCACCATTGAGAGCATTGGGCATCTGCACGCCTCGCAGATTTTGCGCCACGCCCTCACACTTTTCGCGGAGCGTATGCGCGATCTGGCGATGCGCATTCGAAGCTCAGAGGCAAACGTCACGAGTACAGCAGCAGCAGCAGCACGACAGTCCGTCTAAAGCAAAAAAAAAAAACAGGAAAAGAAAAGAAAGGAGAAAAGGAAGAAGAAGCATGACACACGCCAGTAGAATTCAGAGGCTGCTGAGGGTGATCGAATGAAGGTTGTTGACGGAGGGAGGTCAAGGGAAGAGAGGGACGCTAAGGCTCCATCTCGTCCTCTCACACGTCCCACCTTCACTCACGGCAATTCACTGACACATTCGGCCATGCGCTCTCATTCTGCACTGGTGCCCCTCGTATAAGCCTTAAGGAAAACCTTGTGTACTTATTTATGTGCGCACTTCGGCGTGTGTGTGTGTGTGTGTGTGATTTCCTAAAATAATTGCACTCCTGCTATGCTGGGTGAAAGGAGTGCCAAGATGCCACGAGGTGTTGCTCCGTTTTTCTTCTGTTTCTTGCTTCTCTCCCTTTTTCACCCCCCTCCCCTGGTGGTGTGGGTATTTGTGTGGGAGTGTGTTACTCTTGGTGGTGTCGCGCCTGCCTTGCTTCAGCCAAGGAAGTAGTCCCTCCCACCACACGTATTTGCGCGCGTCCAGCGGTGTGACAAAACGGGCGATCGCACAAGCAGAAGAAAAAAAAAGGAGGTGGAAGTTAGGGCGAGAGAGAGATCCAAACAGTGCGTGCCTGTGTGATTAGTGCAACAACGCGGCAATGACGAAGGGCAAGGGGCGCAACCCCGGCGTGGGCAACTTGGACAAGCACATCAAGCGTACCACACACAAGGAGCGCTCGCAGCCTGCCGCGCGCAAGCATCTCGGCCCGCTTGAGAAGCGAAAGGACCATGTTGTGCGCGCGCGCAAGCGGAAGACGAAGGTGCAGCGGCTGTTGCAGCTGAAGCGGGCAGCGGCGCAGCGGAACCCCGATGAGTTTCACCTCGGTATGACGAAGGCCGTTCTCGACATCGCGTCGGGCAAAATGAAGCGGCGGCCAGCCGCAAAGGAGGAGAAACTGCACGTGACACAGAAGACGCTGCAACACAACTCGCGCAACGTCCAGTATCTGCAGTACAAAGCGCAGGCCGACGTGAGCCGCGCCAAGGAGCTGCTCGAGGAAGACGCCTCGACGGCCATCACATCTGCGCCACCGCGGAACAAACACATTGTGTTTGTGGACAGCGAGGAGGAGTTTCGCCGCTTCAACCCGATCAAACACTTCGATGCCACGCCGGAGATGCTGAAACAGCACCCAGCAGTGCGCGGGACGCTCTCCATTCTGCGCGATACCGTTCTGCCAGAAAACGTGCTTCTGACCGGCCCGCGCATGTTGTCGGCGTCGCAGCGGCGACGAGAGCGTCGCGAAATGCAGGAGAAGCTGCGCAAAAGCGATGCCACAGATGCGAAGGAGCGTGCCGCCCTTGTGGAGAGGCTGCGTGCCAAAAAGGACATGAAGAAGTATCGGTTCTCTTCCCTCGTGGAGGAAGCAGCAGCAGCGGCGGCAGCAGCATCGGGCGGCAACAACAATGGTGGTAATGCGGACGTCGAAGAGCCGCGGGATGATGTGGACAACGTGCTGGAGATGCGGCGGGAAAAGGAGCGGCAGGATGCAACGCTGGCAGCGCGCCGCATGAAGGAGGTCCAGCAGCGCATGGCACGCAGCAAGAGCCTCAGCGCATTGGCGAAGACAATAAAACGGCAAAACGAGGGCCTCAAACGGAACCTGCAGCAGCGTCGCGAGTCGCGTTTTAAGCCGAACACCGTACGACGAGCCCGATAACTATATGTGTGTTTTCTCTGGGCTGTCTGTCTGTCTGTCTGCCTGTGCTGCTGTCGCTGGTGTTGCGTCTGGTAAGGACGGGGGTGCAAGACGCCACGCTGCTCTGTTATCATTATTATGATGACGATTACGAAGCAAGCAGTCATCCCCACACGCACCTGTAATGTCTCGCTCACACACGCACACAAGGAATCGTGTAAAGTCATGCTGCTGTTAATAAGGGAGTTTCACCGCAGCGTCATTCTTTGATTAAACACGTTTGCGTTCGCTGCGTGTCGTCTGTCATCCAGCTTGACAACCGCATAAATGAGCATCCTTATGTATTTGCTTCTATGTCTTGTTGTGTCTTTTTTTTTTTTTTCGTCGTGTTTTCGTGCCAGTTGTAGTTTGGAACGAAGTGTGAAGGGTAGAAACACGGTAGAGAGGAAACAAAGAAAAAAGTGTGATAGGAGTGTGAAGGTGTCACAGTTGCGTACAACCCACACAAAGGCAGGGGAGAAAACAAAAGGATTAACATCATCCTTTTTTTCTCTCACCGGTATCCCCCACAACTATTTGTAGAGTTTACCCCCC
>NW_008825798.1:0-5656 GCF_000691245.1 Trypanosoma grayi | reverse complement strand
GAATCTCTCTCCTTCCCCACAGGAAGACGAAAAAATCGAGGCAAAATAACAGAAAAAAAAGGACGTTCAAACAGGGGGAAGAGGAGCAGAATAAAGTGTGCTCCAGATTCATTGTACTAAGAAGGAGGCCAGTACATTTATACACGCGTGCGCGTTCCAGTCAGAAAGAGGAGTAAGACATATACACGCATACACACATATATATATATATTCATATATATGCGTGGCGGCTCCCCAAATCACTCCATGCCGAACTCTGCGCGTCCGGTGTCTGTGCCTAGGGCTGCCGATCGCGAGTTCCGGCGCATGCAATCCTCGCGCTCCATCACGACGCCTCGGCGATCCGGTATCGAGATGGCGCAGAACCAGGGCAACGCCATGAAGGTGTATGTGCGTGTGCGACCATTTAGCGAGCGGGAGCTTTCGCTAAGCATGCCGCATCACAGCACAGTGCGCATCGACGTGGAAAACCCGTGCTTGATTACACTACTGGACCCACAGAAGGATTTCCGCCCCCGTGAGACATTCAGTTTTACACGCTGCCTATGGTCTGTGCTGGAGAGTGACGGCAGCGCCGGCAGCAGCAAAACGGCTGGAGAAATCCGCGATTCCATTGGCACGTTCATCAACAACGTCAGCTCCGCTCGCGGTGTGCGTCCTCGTACTACGTCAAATACTGGACCCGCCAACTCCGGTGTCCTATCTGCTCGCGGGAGGGCTGGAGCAGAGAATTCTATGTCATTTGAGGGTGCTGGATCCAGTGCGGCAATTGTCGCGGGCAATATTGTTGCTCACCCAAAATACAGCTCACAGAAGGATGTCTACGACGAAGTGGGTCTCCCTGTCCTGACGAACACGCTGGAGGGCTATAACGGCTGTGTCTTCGCCTACGGGCAGACTGGAAGCGGCAAGACATTCACAATGCTGGGTTATGCTCCGAGGAATGCCGATTTTCATTCCCCTGGCAGACGTCAGTCCGTTGCAAACTTTGATGACGACGATGATGAAGAGTGTGAGAACTCCAAACGGTCTCTCACCTCAGTTTCACCTGGCCGCTTCCGCCGCGCATCGGTGATGAGCAATCACAGCAACCGACCAGACACCTTCGGTCGTCAAGGAAGCTCGCAGGTAATGCCAACAGGTCAAGTGGTCGATGTTGTTGACACGACCAAGTTGGACCCGAGCGAGCTGCAGGGTATCATTCCTCGCATCAGTGCTGATCTGTTTAAGGGATTGCGCGAGATGCGGGAAAAGGACCCGTCCCACTCATATCGTGTGGAAGTGGTCTACTATGAAATCTACAACGAGAAGGTATATGACCTCATTCGCCCACAGAGGGATGCCGACCTGAAGATACGTCATCAACCCCTCAGCGGCCCTTACGTGGAGGGGCTCGCCACAAAGATGGTTGCCAACGAAGAACAGGTCGCCAAGGTGATCCGTAAAGGTAGCATTGAGCGCCATACTGCAGCGACAAAGATCAATGACCGAAGCAGCCGCAGTCATGCTATAATTACCTTCAATATTCTACAGCTGTACCTTGATGACAATGACAACACATGTAAGAAGCAGAGCAAACTGAACCTTGTAGATCTTGCGGGTTCAGAGCGGACTGGTGCTGTTGGTGCGGAGGGGAAGCAGTTCCTTGAGGGCACTAAGATCAATCTCTCCCTTACAACACTGGGTCGTGTCATTGACTGCTTGGCCGATTTATCGCAGTCCAAGTCGCTTGCTGTACCTGTCCCGTACCGTGACTCCAACCTCACATGGTTGCTGATGGATTCACTGGGCGGTAACAGTAAAACTTCCATGGTAGCCACTATTTCGCCCCACTGTGTAAACTTTGATGAAATGCGGCAGACCATCCGTTACGCCTCGCGTGCTAGACAGATTGTTAACAAGGCAGTCATCAACGAGGACCCACAGGTGCGCCAAATTCGTGCCCTGACAGGTGAAGTGGATCGCCTCAAGAAAATCATCCGTGAGGCGGGGCATAACGAGTTTACTCGTGACTATGTGCTGGAGCTGCAACGCCGCAACGCCTATCTTGAGAAACGTTGCCAGGAGCAGGAGATAACCATTGCAGAGCTCCGGGCACTGCTTGAAGAGAATGGCATAGCCGTCCATACAGATGATCTCGCCTCAGCATCGGTGAAGCGTGCACGTGGTGCGCAGCAGGATGTGAGTTCGGGCCGCCGTCGTGGTACAAACGGGGTGGAAAGCAATGCGTCGGTTCTCAAGACGCGCCTGGCTGACGCAAAGACGGAAGTGGAAGCGTTGCGGCGCCAACTTGCAGAAGAGGATGGTAATGGTGTGATCAAGCGAGCTGGGACCCCCACAAAGACCCCACAGGTGACTGAACTCAACAGTGAAATTAAGCGACTTAAGAAGGAACTGGAGGCTCTGAAAAAAAATGATGCGAAGAAGCAGCGGCAGATTGAGCGTTTCTCCTTCTTCTATATGGATTGGGCGGCCGATATGATGCGGAATACAATGCTACTAAAGGAGGACGAGTTTTCCAGATGTGTGGCTCATCTTGCTATTGCGCAACACAACCAGGTCGGTCTTGGCCTTCGCCACGTCCAGCAGGCCCACCGCGAGGAGATTGAGAAGATGCGGAAGCGGCATGTGGAAGAAATGGAGGATCTGCAGAAGATATCAACCGCTCGGCTTAAAGAATCCATTGAGAAGAGTAATGAGCTCTATCAGCAGCTCATTGACAAGCATGTAGAGAAGCTGAACTATGTCGAAGAACGCATGAAGAAAAATAAGGAGTTCTACGAGTCTGAGCACAAGCGGATGGAGGCTGAGAAGGAGAACAGCCGTAAGAGCTACGAGGAGCAGCTGGCAAAGACGCGTTCCAGCTACCAAGATGAGCTGAAAAGGCTGCGTGAGCAGCTCAACTTTGGCGCCACAGACCGTCAGCGCTCGGGTGAAGCGTTAAAGCGCATGCAGGAGGATCACGAGAAGGAGGTTAACCGACGACAAGATGAGATGGACCGTTACCGCCGCGACAAGGAGCAGGAAATCTCGCGGCTGAAGCAGCAAATCGAGAAGGAAACGCTGCGACGGGATAGTGATGTACTCGAGAAGGACCGTCAGCGTCGTCTCTTGGAGAAGGAAGTGGGTGAGATGCGGCGCGAGATGCTTAAGCTGCAGACAGAGCAGCACCGCATGGAGCAGCAGCACCGCACCGAGGTCCAGAACCTCACGCAACAGCAGGAGAAGCTCCTTTCCGTTGGAAACGGGCTGCTCTCCGACTGGGACAACCGCTCCAGCGCATTGGACTCCTCTTTTGCGCAGCTGCGCGCTCTGTTGCACAGCCAAGACTACATGGACTTCCGCACCCGCCTCCGCGACGCCACCATTGAGCGGAAGGACTACACCGCGGAGCTGGAGGCGGTGGAGGAACGCAAGCGGCGTGACACTCAGCGCCTGCGTGAAATTGTGCAGCAGTTGAAACAGAACCAGGAGGATAGCAAGGCCAGCCTCCAGCGCTTCGAGGAAGACGTGATGAAACACCTCGCGTCTGCAAGCAAGACACGCAGTGGCAATAGTAAGAGCACCAGCAGTAAGAATACTCTTAGTACAAACGGCCGAGGTGTGGAATCGTCGAATGGCTCTTATTCTGCGCAAAAGCGGACCTCCCCTCCGGGAGCGACAAAGTCCTCCGTGGTGGCACCACCATCAGCAGGAGGTGCTGCGTCGTAAGCGCCGTAGATATAATAGGGGTGGCATCTGCATGCAGTTTTTTTTTTTTTGTTCTACGTGAGGTGCAGCTGCACACTCGGCGCTGGGCAAAGAAAACGCAAAAAAAAAATAGGGGCATAAAAGCAGGGAGGAAGAGAAGAACTGGAAGTGAGAAGCCAAGAGGGCTAGACAACATGCGTAGACAGATATGGCATCGGAGGGGGCAGCGGCAGTAGATGTCTTTATGTGTTTGGACCTACATTGGTTTGCTATTTGCTTTCTCAGGACGATTTGGGTGTGTATGAGTTTTTTTTCTGGGTTGGTCCCGGTGTATTGCTCGGTGTGGTTGTGTCCCTTCTTTCTT
Organism: Trypanosoma grayi; assembly: GCF_000691245.1. Classification (NCBI taxonomy): domain Eukaryota; phylum Euglenozoa; class Kinetoplastea; order Trypanosomatida; family Trypanosomatidae; genus Trypanosoma; species Trypanosoma grayi. The sequence continues at coordinate 1,602 of NW_008825798.1, read as the reverse complement.
TCTTTCTCTTCTCCCAGTTTTCCTCTTGACGTTTGTCTGTCTTCGTTGATATTCGAACCCTCAGGGTCGCTTGTTTTTTGTTGTTGTTGTTGTTGTTTTTTTTTGCGTCCGGGTCGGAGTGCGGCGAGGGAAGAAACATGGGGGCGGCGGCGTCGCCCTCGCGTGCGGGGAGCGTGTGAGGCAGGCGTGCGGAAGGGGAAAGCAACGAAAAAAGAAAGGGAGGGGGATCGTTTCTTGTGTTTTAAGTTGAGGCCCCCTCGGCCTCGCCTTTTTGCCCCTCTCTCTCTCCTGCTGCTGCTGCTACTGCTGCATACATGTTCCACTCAGGGTCGTGTGACGGTGTGTGGTGACTCCTCTTCCGGTATTTATTGTGTGTGAGTCTGTGTGTCCGTCAGCCGCACGCATCGAAGGAAATGATGAAAGGAAATAGTGTGGGCATAAAGAGCGGTGGATGAGTGAATCTGTATGGAGTGCTTTGGTGTCTTCGCACTAAATTTCTCCAGTCACTCCTGAAAGAGAACAAAAAAAAAAAAAATAGCAACATCCTTTTGTTTTCCTTTTTGTGTACTCCCTCGTTCATCATCGTCATTTCCTTTCCCTCCATGCACCACCCCAAAGCCACACACAGCGCTGCTCCTGCTCCTGCTCGTTGTTGTTGTTGTTGTCGTCGTGGCGGTGGTGAGCCAGATGGGGAAGAAGCGGACGCAACACGGCAGCGGTTGGAACTCCGAGTGGAGCTTAAAAAGTAAAAAGCAAAAAAAAAAGAAAAAGAGAAGACGGTGGAGGAGGAGCATCGTTGTGTCTCGGGCTCTTGAGGGAGTTGATAAGAAGGGAAGGACGAAAGGAAGGCGTGAAAGAGAGTTGATTAAAACGAAAGAAATGGGTATACAAGTCTTTTCTTTATTGCAGGCTTGGTGTGAATCAAACGAAGTGAAGAAAAAAATGAAAATGAAACAAAGAAAATTTTCTCACGAGTTTATTCTTTTCGCCATTCCCTTTGTGGATTGTCTCACCGTCAGATTCTCTGGTGCGTCTACCACGGCGGCCGAAGGAGCGAGTGGGACGGTGACGTGAGGCTCGCGCCTCTTTTCCCCCGCGCTCCCGTCGCAGCTGCTGATGTTTGGTGGCCGCTCCTCGCCCCAGCAGAGTCATTCGTCGACCACCTGCTTCCGTCGCTGGGTGTACATACGCACGCAAACTGCCGTCAATATGTGCGCGAGCAGTCTGCTGGATGAGCACAACGAAGGAAAGAAAAAGAAAAGGGGGGAAACGACACAAAAGAGAGACCTGTATGTGTGTGCAAGAGTGTGAATCCCCGAAGTATTCAGGGGTGGGTGTAAGCGACCAGCAACAATGCCCAGAGAGTAAGAGAAACTATGAGAGAGAGTGTGTGGTACACACCTTTACTTGGTCTCCTCTTCTTGTGCTGGAGTCGCTCACTCTTCCCCGTTGTTGTTTTTTTGTTGTTGTTTTCTACAATAATCTTCACGCCTGTACATCTCTCGTAGTCGTTCAGCTGGAAAGCTGATACTCTCCACTTTTTTTTTCTTTCCTTTGGTCTCCTACGAGCATTTCTTCTCGGTGGCCGTAGAAATTATATAT
>NW_008825797.1:0-25199 GCF_000691245.1 Trypanosoma grayi | reverse complement strand
CGTCACCAACACCACCACCACCAGTAGAACCAGAAACCGAGCCAGCGTCGCTCTCCCACAAGAACGCACATCTGTCTCCAACTTCCACTTGTAGTAACACATCAGGGAGAAACAGGCGAATAGAAATGGTGGTGTTAAAAGACACCTGGGGTGCCGCGGCGGACGTGGGGAGGACAACAGCATGCTCATCCTCCAACCGTTGTTGGCGTTTTTGGTGTTGCTGTTGCTCCTCAGGCTCTTCTGTGAGTTCCCACCTTGAGCAAGGCTTAACTACAGCAGCCTCATATGCGAGCCTAGCAACAACACTCTGCAACTGACGTAGAACCTCCATGGAGAGATCCTGCAAATGCTCGACGGCGCTTCGCCGCGATGTGCCATGCATGGAAACAGCCGACCGCATTACTGCAACCGAGAACATGTCGGCATTCCACGAGTACGCCAGGTTCAACGCATCCTCCACGACAAGCGGCATTGCCACATGCGCGTCATCGACCTTTGGGGGTGTCCACAGGAGAACAATATTGGCACCCCAAAATCGCGTTGTGAGCATCAACAACAAATGACGATGATGCAGCAACGGAACGAAGCATGGCGACTCCCCAGTGGGCGCAGCGTCCTGCAGGAAAAGCTCTGCAGACGTGGAGGATAGAATAGACGCCACCTCCCTTTGTGCGCCGATGAGCAGCAGCACCGAGTGCGTCTGCTGCGACAGGCGTAGTAGGTGCTCCTCCACTGCAGGCGCGGTGTCGTGCTCCTCAGCGTAGATGCAGTGGAGACACATTGGCAGAAACGACAACGGTGAGATGTCCACTACAACAGGCCGCAATAGAGTGTCCTTTAAACGCAAACACTCAATTTCGTGCCGCAGCAAGTTCGGCAGCTCCACCATCCGCACAGGCACAGGTGAAGGTGCGAAGTGTGCAATGCTACTGGTGCGCTTTAATAGTTCGCCGTGCGCGCGCACGTTCCGCCCCCTGTCCCCTTTTCCAACCACGGCCATCGCTTCGGGTGCAGACGTTTTAAGAAAGGCGAGAAGACTCTGGCGAAGCTCCACTTCTGTTGCTTTCTCACGCTCAAGGTTTAGCTGCTGAAGCTCCTCTAATTCGCACTGGTGTTTCAGCACAAATCGCTGAGTGACGTCTGAGGTCACCACCATGTCGCTTGCACTCCGGTTTGCAGCCTCTAAGAGATCAGCCAACTGCTCCTCATGGCGGCTGCACAGCACAGTCATATTTTCCTCGTCCTCAGTCACGCACTGACGATACTGGGCGTTGAGTTGGATGAACAAATGAGTCGTTGCGCTTAGCAACTCACGATTTGGACTCACTAAAGAAAGAAACAAGAGCGACTGCTCGTTTCTACTTGTTCCAACAAGACGGTATCGGCGAAGGAGCGTGTACTCCTGGCGATTAAGGCCACACACAGGCGTCAACATTGTGCCAGTTGATTCGGTTCGTTTGGTTGATTCTGCAGGGACCATGAAGGTCCTCCACGAGTTACGAAGATCAACACATTCGTCGTCGGCCTTATCCGCCTCGCGCATTGCTGTTCCTAACAGGCACGCACCCAGAGAGACGTGTGTGTGTGTGTGCAGTGGATGAAAGAGGGGAGGGGGTAAGGAGGATTCAGTTTTCTTTTCTTTTCCTCTGGCGCGCACGCACACACTCCACAATGCACGCCCATGCATATAGCAGAGCTGCTGACACGAATGTACCCACCCATATTTCCTCTCTTTATCCCCTTTAATCCCTTCTTTCGACATTGTGACCTCCTTTCTGCTTTTTTTTCTTCAATGCTGCACCCATTCACACACACACACAAACACAGACACAGAGAGAGAGGGAGAGGTCACGCACACCCACATGCGTGGGCATGTGTCTCTGGCTCTGGGAGCTGTACAAGCATCGCCCTCACTTGGTGGTAGTGTTAGCCGCGGTGGGGTACTTCTCGTGAAGCTCCCGCAGCCACGCGGCGCCCTGGGCGGCACCCTCCTCATCGTTATGGCGGCGGCACCAGCTGACGTACTTCTCACCAGTGGACACCGCCTGAGCGGCGTCGCCGACACCCTCGAAGCATTTCAGCACACTTGACAGCGTCGACTTGACGGAGTTGAAGTCGTTCTCGTCAATGTGGATGTTAAGCGCCTCAATCAGCAGATCAAGCGCCTTGCCGTACATATCCTTACCGTCGCCTCCCGACGCGACATCCTTCTCGGCAAGCCGATGATAGCACAGACCGATCCCTGTAACGATCGACCGGCGCATGTTCACAGCAGCCACTGCCTGCATCGGCATAGCCGACTTCGCATCCACGTCGATCCAGCGCAGCACCTCCGTGAAGACATCATTGGCCTTTTCTGCCCTGCCACTCTCCAGGTGAATGTAGGCAATCAACTGATTGACTTCCGCCAGCTGGGCGGCGTCCCGCAGAGCCGGGGGCGCCGTGAGCAGCGAGTTCTTCGCTTTTTCCGCCTTAGCCAGGGCCGGCGCGAACTGCTGCATGTTGTAATGTGCCTGCGCCGCCTCCAGCAGCAACAGTGTTTCACATTGGATGGGGGCATTCAGCGCACCCATCTCCCCCAGCATCTCCAACCCCTTCTCCACGGCGGCAACAACCTCGTCGTACCGCTTCCCCATGCGGGACGCGTCAATCGTCTGCGACAGATCATTCCACCGCTGCAGCGCCTCCATATCCTTCTTGACAACATCCTCGTTGAGCGTGAAGGTCTCAACATTCACGGGAGACGGGGGACCCGTCGCTGTGGCACACCGCACGCCCAGCCGGAGGGTGGCGCAGCACAGCGGACGCCACGAAGGGAGAGCCGCTCGCCGCAACAACATCTACACACACGCACACACGACAATGCGCTGTTTGGAACACATGGACAGGCACAAGCGAAACAACAAGAAAAAGAAATGGCAAGCAAAGACAAAAGAGCATACCGAAAGGAAATCAATGAGGGGCAGGGGGGGAAGTGATATTGCTAAAATAAATATAAATCGGAAGAAAAAAAAACACGCACAGATAAAAAAAAAAATATGCCGCCACAGGCGTGGACGAAAAGCTGGGTCACAAGTAAAGTAAACCACACACAAATCGGTGACGTTTGGCCCAATCCAAAGACAAAAAAACAACAACAAAAAGAACCCACACTATTAAGGCGAAACAAAAAGAAAAGGAAACACTCGTGCAGGAACTTTCATTCCTTTTCATTTCATTGATCGGTTCTTCAGTCTGCTTCGCCCCTTGACTCTACTCCAGACGCCAGAAAAACACTGCAGCTTGGCCTATCAGGTTGGACCGGACGCAGCAAGGCTTGTTGTAATTATTTTTGAATGAGCACCTACTCCCCCTCTGAAGCGGAGTCAGAGCCACCCTCTGCTGAAGCTGTTGAGTCTTTTTTCTTCGCTATCTCCTCTTCCCTCTCCCTTGACATTTTTTTTTCTATCAAAAGGCACGTCCCCTCCCCCCGTGCCTTATCAGGCAAGCAATCCAACACACGCGCACACAATGTCTCCTGCTCATTTAGTCATGTTGTCAGATGAGCATGCGCGGGCCCTTTGCGGCGGCGGCTTTCGGCGGCACTGGCCGCTCCGCGACGTCGTTCCCCATGCTGTCGAGGACGGCGTCCTCAACGGCGCTCTTTAACTCATCGGCACTGTCCAATTCGAGCCGCCGCGCCAGCACTACACCGTGGTGCTTCGCCTGTTCCACGAACGAGGACTTGGAGGACGAGTACAACATCTTCTCCCGCGGCTTGGCAGTGCTGGGGCAGATGTAGACCATTACCGTCTTCGCGGCGTCCCCTGCCGGGCAGCGCAGCACAACGAAGCGTGGCTTGTCTGCCGGGACGAGGCCTTTCACCGCGTCAATGACGCTCGACAGAGACGACACCCCATCCTTGCTCGGCAGTGACTTCTCAGCCACAATGTTTTCGGCCTTTACGGAAAAGGTCACCGCCGCCAGCTCGCCGCAGCGCAGCTTCTGCAGCAGCTGCACACTCTCATCGTCGAGCGGCATTGTCACGCCGGGCATCGCTACAGGCGCAGGCGCCAGTTCCATTTTGTCCATGACAACGCGTAGCTTCTCTTTCTCTGTCATGAGCTCCGCACGGCTGTTGGCGGTTTCTTTCGCTAAGAGTGGTAGCGCAATGTCCTGTACACGCACCGCATGTTCCTTCCTCAAATTCTTCAGGCCCGACGCCTCTGCGAGGTGACCGGCGCCAGCCGCATATAGCATCCGTACCTTTGGCTTGATGCCCTCGGCGCAGTACGAGACCTGCGCGAACTCGCCCTCTTGAAGTTTTATAACAATGAAGGCGGCCGGAGTCTGGTCGGCGGTGAGGCGCTGCTGGACCTTGACGAGGTCGTCACTCACGTTCGGTGTCGCCTCAATGGGCTTCCCGTGCAGCCGCATCACCTCGTTATCCACAGTGACGATGAGGGCGCGTATCGGCGCGGACCCCTCACGGAAAGATTTGAAGGCTTCCTGCAGGGGGGTCTCCAAATTGAAGTTAACTGTCAACATTTCCGATATGGTTCTTTTTGTTTTGGTTTATCGTACTCTGGCTTTCTTTTTGCTTCTTTTTGCCTCCTTGGGGCCTTGAATATCAGTCTTTTTCTTTTTTGGCTCTTGCCGCTCTCCAGCCCCGTGGATTCAGAGAAAATAAACACACACACACACACACAGAGAAAACCCAGAAAGAAAAAAAAAGCCAAAACGAGCAGAGCGCACAAGGAGGAAAGGGTCGTGGCCGCCTCTGTATGCACACACGGCAATCGTATTCGTTGCCCGGTGCTGTCTGCACCAACACACATCGGAGAGGAGAGGGAGAGAGGATAAGTGAGACCATCGGGATCTTCACCAAACAACAACAACAACATAATAACAAAACAGCAGCATCGGAAACAGATTCCCATGTGATCAGAGCAGCCCCACTTCACGCGCAGCGTCCACCAAACGCTGCCGTATCATTGTAATGACCTGACTAAATGGGCTCATTGGTCCATAGCTCAACACACAGTTATCCACCATCTGCTCTAGCACATCTCGGAAAGCCGTAAAGGCATCACGGTTCGTTTTTACACCAAAGGACTTGCTCCGAACCCACCGCTCCACGCTACTCAGCTCAAGGTTGGCCATGTCAAACACCGGGTACTCAAACCACTTGTTGGTGTCCACCGCGCGGAGTAAGTCGAGCAATTTCAAGCACTTGCGCTGAACGTCGGTGTAAGACGTAGCGTCTTCCTCTTTGGGAAGGGGGTTGACACCAAACATTGTCTCCTCCGGAAGCAGAGACTTCTCCGCCCAACATTTGAGCCCGCACTTGCGCAGAAAATCACCGTAATGACACCTCAGTGAGTGTTCAAAGCGCACACGGGCCGCTGTGATGCTTGCCTCCTGTTCCTGTCGCACTGAAGCACTACGTCCGTAGAGAAACACCCTTGTGTCATGCAGCGCACCGTAGAGCCCACGCGAGCGGTACACCCCGTTCGACGCTCTTGTCATTACGTCCTCGAACGTCAACCACGATGGGGCATTCGCTGGCGATAAAGCATTAGGGCCCTTCGCAGAAGAAGCAGCAACAACACGCAGGCAGTCACTATTTTTGATCTCCCTAAGTGTATTGAGAACAATCGCCGTAGCAGCGTCACCCACGTTATTCCATGCATTGCCGTCATCACGAGGACGTTTTTGTTGTGACCTCTTACTATCCTCTTTTTGCAAGACTTTGCAGGGCCATTTCTCGACCGCGAACGCCTGTGGCAACGTGCGCAGAATGCCCATAACATATCCAGCTGGCAGTTCTCGCGCTCGATCAAAGTTAATAATCAATCCCAGTAGAGTCGGCTCGAGCAAAGCGAGGCAAGCATCCACTCGGCCCTCAGTAGCTGTGAGGGCAGCTGCTGCCGCCTGCGGATCAAACTGCTGTTTCCCACTTCCGCTGTTTTGCTGCTGCAGGACATCATCATACTCCAGCATTAAGGCTCGCACAGTTGTGTAAATATCCATCAGAGAGTAGGAACGGCATAAACTGATGCTGCTTCTTCCAGTAATATTCTTGTTGTTTGGGGGCTGATTTTTTTGACTATAAGTGAAGTGGCCGGGCTTATCCATCGCGGCTACATGGCAAAGTACGGAGAGAGCCGATTTTAGTGACGCTTGACGGCGCATGCGATCATTCGCATACTTTGCAGCGTCTGGGTCCTTTTCCGTAGGCATGGCACCACTGCCGTGCTCGATGCGCTGCTGTATGAGTGCCACCAGGGCGGGGTTCGGGGTATGCGGTGGCGCTGTTGCGGGCGCGCAGCCCTCTTCCTTCCCTGGGCCCAGGTGCAGGTCTAGCGGCACCACAAAACGCCTCACGGGCTTCTGGTGGGCGCCCTCGGCAAAGATGAGGTTCATTCCTTCCTGCAGAGGGAAACGCGATGAGAGAAGGAGAAAAAAGGCAGAGAGCATCGGCAACAAGTCTGCTTTTTTTTTTGTCTTACTGATACCACCACAACCCACTATCTGTATTTCTACAGACCTTGCATGCCGAAACGACTTAAATTCATTTTCTTTTTCTTGTTTGCACCACGCTATGGTTTGATTTGACGACAGTCCTCTCGGCGACACCACTCCCCCTGCTTCTTCGGCTCGGCACAGAGCGGACAGTAGTACCACTCCTCTGTCTTGAGATACCTCTCCTTGAAGTGTAGGCCATACACTTTGCGGCGTAGCTGCATGGGGTTCTTCTTTCGCTTTGGTGTACCACCCTTACTGCCCAGCAGCGGCAGCGTCGGGCGTGCAATCGACAACGCAAATACGGTCCTCCGTAACATGTAGAATATTTCCTGCTGAACGTCTGAGTAAATAAATAATATGTATGTATGTGTGTGTGCGGGGCCTCAATGCCTCTTCACTCCCTCTCTCCCACCAGTCGGAGTTGCACACCTACTTCACTTTTGCGTCACAGCACCCTTCGTGCCGCTACACAACTGCAGACGTGCTGGTTAAGTCAACCACACGCGCCCCGCCAAGTGATATTCCCCCACTATCCCCTACTGTACAGTGTACACACAAAGAAACGGAATAACATCAGCAGCAGCATCAGGCGCCACAATTGACGGGAGCCAGAAGAGACAAGAAGAGAAACCTCTCCCACTACCCATTTCCCTACCCTTATTGTTGCTGTTTTTGGTGCATTTCATTTAATGAGTATTACGTAGTTCATGTTGTTCCTCAATTTCCTCTTCCTTTTTGTTTCTCTTCGTTTGCCTTCGTTTTTTTTTTTCCATCAGCCATTTACCGGGCTCTACGAACACGCACTCCTTTCTTCCCCTCTTCCGCTTCCGCTATATCCCTCCCCTCTCTCTCTCTCTTTCTCTCTCTCCACCCGCAAGCCGTGTTTCCCCTTCGAGTAGCTGAGTTTCAGCGAAGAGCAACGGCCACCGCCGAAAGAGCGACGGTGAAGCAAACGAATGCACAGCAGCAACCAAAGTGGCAGGCAAAAAAAAAAAAAGAAAACGGAACGAAGTGCAACAAGAACTCTTCACGCGTTTTTCTTGGACGCTAACGATGAGGTGTCGCCGTTGGCAATTCTGCCCGAATGGCCACCAGCCGCCGCCCCACGATGGTTGAAGTGCATGAAGCCCACTCCCGTATACATTATACCGTCGTAGCGCTCGAAGCAATTCTTATCAATAAGGCGTGCGCGGTTGAATGATGCCCTCTTCACATGGCCAACAATTGCAACAACAACACCGGCAAGCAACTCTACGAAAATAGGGATAGTGGAAGCGTTTATGTGAGCGGCGCTCCCCGCCGCGTGTGCGGCAATAGGAAAGTAGCTCCCGCTGCCGGCCGCCGCATCCTCGCCGCCGCTATGGTGGTGCTGCTGCAACTGTTCGCGTACGGACAACGCGAGGTAGACGCTGTGCGCAAGCAGGAGGAGGCCAATAGGGAAAATGAATTGGTACCAGGAATACATGCCGGACAACTTGCTTGACAGGGGAGAGGAATACAAAAGGGCGGGATCTGGGCACCCCTTCCTACGCAGTGCGTGCTCTCTGCGCGGGGGGGCATTTCATCAAGAGGAAAAGGAAAAAGGAGAAAAGAATAGGAAGAGGGGAGATAACAGCACGGGGAACATAGGGGGGGGGACGCATTTTTAACTGCAGCAGGTGCAGAATGGGTAGACGTCCCTCCTTTTTTTCCAACGTAACTCGTAGCAGCAACTGTACCAACAAACAGAAAGAAGCATCGCCACTCACAGCGCGTTGCAAACCAACAAGGCCACGCGCAGCCACCTTCTCACGCAAAGAGACACGGACGGATACAAATTCACCATCCCACCCACATCTCCCAAGACCCCTCCGCCCTCGCCATCACCGCCATGTCACGTGTTAGTGATATCAAGCTTGTTGAGGCGGTCGAGAATGACGGCGCGTGACACCTCCTCCACCTCCCCCGTCAATATCATCTCGTCAATGATCAGATACACCTTGTGAAAGTTGAACACAAGGTCGAGCTCGCAAACATCCTTGAAGAACATATCTAGCACCTCCACCATCAGGTGAATAAACTCGAGGTAGAGGAGGTCGTTGTCATCCTCCTCAATGCCGAAGCAGAAGAACAGCCCTGCGTAGCGGCGGTAGACAAGCTTCAGTGAGCCGTACGAGACAAAATTTGACAGGCGAGCGTCGCGGCTGTTGATGATTGCGTGCACCTCCCGCTTTATTCGTTCCCTCTCATTGTCGTCGCAGGGGACGTAGAACTTGGCGAGCCGCGTCTTGCCCATGCGGTTCTGGAGGAGGATGAAGTGTATCATTGGCCCCCCTTTGGTCAACTTTTCACTTTCGTCCTTTCTTATAGCAATCATTAGTTGTGTAGGTGCGTGGGGGTGAGGAGAAGCGATTTTACACCAAAGACAATCACACCGGCGACAAACCAAACAACAAGAACAACAAGAATAAAAATATGAATACTACTCCCTGGCCAACCATCACAGTGAGGCACACACGTGTGCACCACATACACAGACACACACACACACACAGACACAGACACACCCATACACACAAACGCACACCGGTGGTGGATGTACAAACAGAATAGCATATTTTTTTTGCTGTGTTGTTAGATTAGGTTAATTGCAGAATCACATTGAATACTCTCACCCATTTCTTCTCATTGTATTATAATATATATAAATATATATATATTATATTGCAGACACCTAGCTATGTCCTAGATCCATGCCACAAAAAAGGTACTGACTTCCGCCTCTTTTTCCCTTTTCTTGTGTCTTTTCATTCGTTCTGTTTTGTTTTCCCGTATGTTCTTTTTTTTTTTGGTTCGCTCGCATTCATGTTTGTTTTCACCTTTCGTTTTGTCCCTTCATCACGTTTTCTCCTTCACTACGGTTCACACCGGCCCATGTAGCGTGGGTAGAGGCAGGCCTCCCGCACGGAGTCGAGGTTCAGCATCCACACCAGCAACCGCTCCACGCCCAGCCCGAAGCCGCCATGCGGAGTCGAACCATACTTGCGCTGGTCCGTGTACCAGTAGTAGGTGCTCGGGTCGAGGCTCTCGCGCTTATATGCCTCCATCAGCTCGTTGTAATCCCACATACGCATGGAGCCGCCCACAATCTCGCCAACGCCGGGCGCCAGTACGTCGACAGATTCCGTCAGCGTTGGGTCGTGTGGGTCACGTGCCATGTAGAAGGACTTCATTACCGCTGGGAAGTGTGTCATGAACACCATCTCGCCTATCATCCCCACCATCGCACGCTCCGGCTGGTCGGTGATGTCTTCGCCAACTTGAAACGGTGCGTTCGTCTCAGGGTTGAGAATACCATTATCGTTACAGAACTTAATTGCATCAGTGTACTTGAGGCGGCGGAAGGGCTTTTTAGGTGCGATCTTCCAACTCTTGGGGTCGCGTGGGTCAGCCTTCGCATCCACCAGCTGGTCAGGGTTCATGAACGCAACAAGGTGGCCGACACGTTCAATTGTCTTGTTGAACGTAGCTACGATGAGGTCCTCCAGGCGCGAGAGGAACTCCTCGAAGTCGCACACCGCGTACTCCGCCTCGAGGTGTGTAAACTCGCTGAGGTGCCGCCTCGTCTTGGACTTCTCCGCGCGGTAGCTGGGGAGAATGCAGTACACATCACCCACAGCGGCGGTGCATGTCTCGAGGTACAGCTGCGAGGACTGCGTGAGGTATGCGCTCTTCCCGTAGTACATCAGATCAAAGAGAGTGGAACCACCCTCGCACTGCGTGTTAACCAGCGTTGGCGGAGTCACCTCGCACATATCCAGAGACCAGAAGTACTCACGGAACGCGCGAAGAATCTCGTGGCGAACTTTCACCGTTGTAGATCCGTATGTTCCACGAAGCACAAGATGGCGATCATCGAGCAACTTGTCTGGCGAACTTTCAGCAGTGATGACATTCTCAATGCTACCATCAGAGTTTCCAATGATGGCGTACTCCTCCACTTGCAGTTCGTACGGCGGCTGCAGCTCCGCAACTGCCTTGGGCTCGTATTTCACTGTTCCGCGAATCGCCAGAGACGTCTCGCGGTGGAATGGCTCGGTCTCTCCACTGAATACAGCCTGAATAAAACCAGAGCCGTCACGCAGCACCACAAATGAAATTCGAGATTGGTGGCGGACTCGATGTGCCCATCCAACCACAAACACCGTTGCCCCCTCCTTGCAGGACGGAATATCGCCAATACGACTAAGCTTATGCCCAGCAGCAACACACCTCCAGTCTTCCTTGCGCGGGCACTTTTGAGCCACCCCTGCAGCAGCCGAGGACTGCACAACAGGGTCCTTGTGCTTCGGCTTCTTCTCAGTCTCCTCTAGGACGACGTCCTTAATCATAGGAGGTACCACCTCCTCAATGACTTCCTTTACAATCGTAAAGTCAGCCCACTGCAGCCCTGGCACGCGCTTCATCTTGCCGAGCAGCATGTTGGGGTTTTTTACCCACGACGCCTTGAGTGTCTGTAGATTCTCTTCCGCCAGCGCCGACTTCACGAGCCCCACTGTCTCCTCACGCGAGACGACGACTCCAATGCCACAGTCCTTCTCGAACTTGGCAGCATCGAACGCGTCAGACTCCTTCATGTTGTTCACGAACCGCACTGCTGCGTCCACCTTCTGTGTGGAGTCCAGCTTGTTAGTCTTCACATAGGTGGCAACGGTATCACGGTGCTGGGGGAGCTTGACCTTGGCCCATAGGTTGTAGAGCATCACCTTCTGCTCGCGTGGTGACTCCGGTGTCATTTTCTGATTATTGAAGAAGCTAAGGAGATCTTGCACGCGCTCGGGTTTTGTGGACAAGTCCTTAGCGTTCTTGCCGTCCAAGCCAACAATACGCTGAAGGCTGTCGAGCAATTCCTCTGGCGATGTCATATTTTCTTTAGCTGCCGAATGAACAAAAGCTCGAGAAGAGGAAAGGGTGGGGCGGGTACTGTTCACTTGAGGCCATCGCTGCCACGACGTGAATCCCCCAATTGACATACGCCCAACTCGGAAGGCTGATGAAACGGGACGAGAGAGTGTGATGCAGCAACAGCAGCCGCTGCTGTTGTTGCTCGGGAGTCGTGCTAGCAGGCGCCCAAACAGACACCGCGACGCCATTACTATACACCCCCTCCTCCACTCCTATACGCCCTGCAAGAAACAGACAAACAGATACAGACCCACACACACACACACACACACACAGGCCAGCGGCCACACAGATACACACACCTTCTTTTTTTTCTTTTCTTCTTATGATTTCTTGCTGCTTTTTCTCCTCCCTCTCGGTCTGTTCGTTTGTCTTACTATGCAGGGCGCCGGAGCACCTTCGGTCCCTCCTCTTACGGTCGCGGGAATGACAACTGAAGCAAAGGCGGGGGAGACTCGAAGACACGACCAAAGCACACACACACACACACACTCACTCACTCAATCACAACCCAGCACTTCGCCCAATGAGCAAAAACAGAAAAAAAAAAGAAAGAAAACAATGAAAGACTTAAAACAAAAAAAAGGTCATAAATAATAGCAACTGTACATAAGTTTACACAAGGCGAGGTAAGATCATTTCTAGTCTTTCTCTGCCGTGTTTGAACAAGGAAAGAAGCAGCGCCATACGCCGCTCTTGCTGCTCATCTAGGGCAGCTCTATCCCGCTCCTCCGCCTGTATGACCGGCTCAATCAGGCGGGAGTAAGCAAGGAGTAAATTGTTTTCAAGTTCGACACCCTCTTCCCTTGCGTGGACTACAGCCTTCTTCCACTGCTTCTTTTCCTCCTCTAGGATGGCACCTCGTTCCTCACTCTCAGCCAATGAAACACGATGCTTCGCAAGTTTAAACGAGATAGGTTCATACCACCGCATGTCAATAAGAGAGATTGTCTCCAGGGCCGCCTTAGCACGGGCCTTACTCTCTTCAAGAGCACGACGGAAATGCTCGTCGTCAGCAAGACGAGAACGGGGGGACCTTTCTCGCGGCATCTTCGGCGTTAAGGGCGTGGCGGCCCTCGTTGGTGCTATTCCTGTTGCCGCTGGGTCGCCATCTACCAGCGTGCGCTGGTCATGAGGCAACTTGGTAGGTCGCGCAAAAACGAGCGATGTCACACCATCTGCCCCCTCGTCCGATCCACCTCGCTTTTCGCACTCGTCGGGGATGTGCGATGGCTCCGTGTCTGGTGTCTCAGCTCTCTCCCCGATGAGGGCGTGCTGATCATAGTGCTGCACATAGCTGTCAAAATCGAGCACACCCGCCTTTTCCAGCTCCTCAAGAAAGGCCGTTCGCACAATCTCCCCATCAAGCCGCTTCTGCTTCTCCAGAATAAGACGCATCTCCGTCGTGAGAGCGCGGAACGTCTTGCGCTCCCATAACAGCAAATCGCGACGCACATCTACATAATGCCGGATAAGCTCTTCATACGGTGTACATTCCCCATCCAACGCCCCATTGCGCTGCCCATCAGTCTCAGCAAGGTCAGTACAATTTCCCTGGATTGATAATGCAGCACTCTTACTTATTTTTTTACGTTGTTGCTGTTGTTGCTTGACAGCAGACAAAGCCGAGCCTGCCGTAGGCGTGTTGGCGAAGACATGAGAAAGCCAAGCTGTTTCCTCCACGCGTTCCGCCAGCTCTGTCTTGTACGCGGACGAGGGATATGTGACAAGTGGCTCCGTGTCCACCGGGTAGTGCCTGCAGACCGCGTATGCGGCGGTTGGCGCGACGCCGCATGACGCTACATAATCAGCATTCATCAGGCGGACAACCGTTAGTGTCTGCTTTCGCCCTTCTTCCTCTCCTTCGGCAATCATATTGCGAGCGGAGCGCTCATCGCGCGTGATTACCTTCCGTGATGTGCGCTCCTCAACTTCCAGTACGCGGCGCACCTTCCGCGCGGCCTCTTTTTCCGCCATTGACGACGCGATAGCGGCAGCACGCCCAGCGGCATCCTTGCTTGTTGGCACACTGCTGCTGGTGCTGCCAGACCGGGAGTCACGCGGCATCAGCTTTGTGTAGGGGCAGCGCTGCGTAAAGGGATAAATGACAGGAGCCGGGAACACCTCTTCCGACAGTCTGTCAACGCATGCATTGTCGTCGTCTTCTTCTTCCTCCTTGTTGTTGTTGTTTCCGGGTTCGTTTTCACCTTCACCGTCTTCGAGAGCCGCGCCAGGCTGTGCATTGGGGGACCAGTGGGCAATGACATCGTACACTGTAGGACCGCTCGTGGAGGCGGGTGCGAAGAAGTTGTCCAGCGTGTCCTCCGCGTTCACATGCACGTCGAGCCGCAGCAACCTCACTTGTTGTGTGTTCCGTACGGCCGGCACAGATGTTCCCTCAGCGTTGATGAAAAATGCATCCAGTGTGCGCTTTGAGAGGCTTGGGTACCGCCGCAGCACACGAAGCATGAAGTCGGCCACCAAATCTCTCAACGTGGAGCTCTCGAGTGACGACCCCAGCGGCACAACGACATCCGCGGGGGTCCGAAACGCCTGCGCACCACGAAATCCCTTTCTGTTGCTGATGTTGTTACTTCTGCTGCCGTCGGAAGGAGCGGCGTCAAAGCGAACACAAAAACAAATGGGGCGTTTTTGTAGGTTCTTCTCAATGAGCTTACAGTGCTTGCGGGCCTCAACGACGCTAACTTCACACATCTTTACGGGAGACTACTAAGCTGGGGAATGACAGGCACCAGTAGAACGAGTATATGACCAGGAAAGAGTGACATGGTGGAATTATACATGATTTTCCATCAAAACATGACCCTGGAGAGACTTCTCCTGAGACTGAGACTGAGACTCAATACCAGCAATTACTTTTCAGAAGGGGACGCAAATAATTTCACACCTCAGCGTGTGAACAAAGAAGTCAAAGTTGGTTTCTTAAGTTATACAATAAGTTTCTCATGCAGACCCGTACAAATAGGCACTGTTGTCCCCCAACAAAATGGAGTTGGGGCTGCTGATGAGAGATACAGATGGAGCGAGGGACGAATGCGTCAGTATAGGGACAAAAAACAAACCGCACACACACAAGAAAAAAAGATGACACCAACTGAGACTCATTGCGCCTCCCACAGACGCAAGTACTTGAGCAGGTACACACCAGTAATGAAGCCAATTGACGCAAAGAACATAAATGCAATCCCCATGCCCTTGTCTTGATTTCCAGACGGGCCTCCCGAGAGCCGCTCCACAGCGATTGGAAACCCCACGTTGATGAGAATGTTGAATAGGAACTGCACAAGCACTGTGAAACTTGAGCCCCGTGCACGAAAAGCAGGTGGAAAAATTCCATGCGAAAGAGCCCAGAAAAAACTCCCCATGCCAATCTCAAAGAAGGCGATAAATATGGCGATACCAATGCTTGAGAAGACACGTTTTAATGTGTCTCCGGCACCCATAGGTGGAAACACAAAAATGCCAGTGAGTAGGCAAGAGGTTGACGTCACAAACACGGCACCAATGTACATAAAGTCAGCACGGTACTTGGATGATAGTGGGATAGACACGAGCACGACAGCAAAGTTCCACGCCATGATCACAAAATTACCTGTGAGAGGGGCCAGTCCCATCACACTGGTGATGTTTGGGGCGTAATTCATAATTGCATTGATACCCGTCATTTGTTGAGCAACGCACATAACGAATGAAGTGGTGAGAGGTCGTACCAAAAGACGCCATGAGTATTTCATTGTGTCTGAACCTGGATGCATATCACTCATGTTATCATCATCATCAACCGGTACGTTCAATGTGTCATTAACTGAGGCCCGCTCCTCTCTCACTGCTCTTGCACGGAGCCTTTGCTCTACCCATTGCGGGCTCTCCTTCATGTAGAGACCAGAGATCACTACGCAGACAGCGATGATGCTGGGTGGAATGCACAATCCCTGTCGACACAGCTGCATGTGCAAATCTGTAGAAAAGTCACGCGGATTCAGCACAAGCCCCATAGTTGCAGCGAGGAGGATTCCAAACGTGCACGCCACTTGAAAGAAGACGCCGACAAGTTGTCGGTGCTGCGCAGGCGCCATCTCCTCTACATACAGAGGAGATGCAACACAGAGCACCCCAGACGCCACACCGGCGAGGACACGACCAGCAATGACCATGACGTATTGGTCTGTGTACGTCGACACATGCGTTAGTACCGCCGCCACGCACGCCACGAGTCCAGAGTAGAAAAAAGTCTTTCGTCTTCCAGTCGCAGAAAGAATGACGCCAGCACAGAGCGATCCGAGACAACCCCCGGCAATCATCGCTGCGGCGAAGAAACCGTTTTGCACAGCCGTGTACCCCACCTGGCGCGTGCAGAGAGAAGCCTTGGTCTCCCACAGACAGTGATGAGCTCTTCTGCTGAAATCCACACCGCAATCCTCCAGCGCCAACCCCCTGCAGGTGTCACGACGGAAAATACAGCTGTTATTCTCCCATTCACATCGACCAGGAATAGATAAGAGACAGGCGGCTTGCGCGGTGATGGCGGAGCAGTCACGGCTGATCTTCACGAAAGTGTAGTACGGCCCAACGAAACCCACGCTGTAACCAAGAAAACTGCCAGCGATGACATGCAACAACACAATCTGAAGAACTTCCCACGAAAAGAAAGGTACGTCCACGCAATACGCCGTAGCAACCGGTTTTGTTTTCTTATCAATCAACAACCCTTCCTGATCCTCGCTCTGTGGGGTGACTGTCCGTCGCTTTACAGAATGCTGCTCCATACTTTTCAGTGGCACTGAAATTTGTCAATACGGAGATCCTTCATAGGGAAACCAAAATACAACAGTAAAGGAAAGGAAAGAGGGTTGAATAACAATATTATTATTCGTGTGTAGCCGATTATCCCGTTCGCTCCATCTTGTGCTCTCCTCCAGGAGCACACTAAGAAAAATACAACAGAAGAATGCATGGGGGTCATAAACATGGGCACATGCACGTCCCACATCCCCTGCAATCTCCCAGCAGGGAGCCGAACAATGACACTCACTACCGCAAGAAAAAGAAAGATGAAAGGTACTACCCGTGATGGGGAGGGCCAGTGCAGACGCATGTCAACAGACACAGCGAGAATACGAAAGAGGCTGACTGCACGTATGCGGACACACCTCTTTGTTTTGTTGATACACTCACCTTTCCATCGTTCCGAATTAAGACAAGCGCAAAAAAAAAAATTAGGAAGAAACACAGCACAATTTTGTAGCAGACGTCGTTTTTTCTATCATTTTCTTCTGAGTATTCCTTTTCTTAATGTACGGCGTGGTTGTTCTTCCGTGTGCTTCCTCCTCAGCTACCCTTCACCCCACTTTCCTTCATCATCTCTTGCTCCTGTGCTGTGGCTGTTGTCGGCGCCAACCGCTCTACCGTCAAAAGTACCGCGCCGCTCTCATCGCTCGCCGTTGTGCGTGTCGTGAAGTTCACCGACGGGCTGCAGAGCATCGACGATGAAGAACGAATCTCCTCCCCCATATCAGACACATCACAGGAGGGGTGGAGGCTGCTGCTCGCCTGCCGCTGGTGTGCAGAAAGGACCTCCTTTGTGTGATCGCGCAGCGACGACAAATTCTTCAAACATGTATACGTCGGCGTCTGCAGACCAGAGCTGTCATCCGAGGCAACGGAGGGCCCGCGGCGGCGCATCTGATGCTCCATGGAGAGGAGGCGTCGCCTTGCTTGGCGGAGGTCCTCCTTTAGCTTTGACGCGCGGGCGCGATCGAGGAAGGCGGCCTGCTGGATGCCCTCTAGACTCTCCCCCAGCTTCGCGCAGAGCGCCTCATTCTTCGCGCTAGCCTGCACCGCTACGGCGTGCTCGCGCAGCAGATCATTCAGCTGTCTCTCCAGTCGTATGACGGCCTCGTGTGTGGCGGTCGGTGATGACACGACACCGCTGGCCGCCTCGTGGGGTGACAACTTCGGCTCCCCCGCGGCGGCGCTCCCCTCGTCGAAGTTGGCTGCAGCGTCGCCCGTCGCGTCGAATGAGCATTGCTTGAGGCTTGCCAGCTTCATTGCAAGCACGTCAAGATAGCTACGACGTTCCTTCAGCAGCTCACGCTCCACCTCGGCCTTCTTGTTGACAACCTCCACCAGCTTCTTCTGCAGCTGCCGCATCAGGGACTCCTGCTCCTGTGCCAACTGACTCTCCAATTCTGTCTTCTGGCCGCGAACCTGGCTGATTTGGTCCATGATCTTATGGCGTGAGAGTTCCTCGCGGCGAATCAGAATGCGGAACCGCCGACGCTGTTGCTCCTCACTCTGGAGCCGCCGAAGAAGTTGGTTTGCCAGCTTCTCCTCCTCAATCTCGGTGCTTTGCTGGAAGCGAACAGACTCTTCGCAGAGGGCACCAATTTCCGCTTGCAATGAACTTGATTCTTCGCTGAGCGTGGCGTTCGTCTTGCGCAGGTGCACGAACTCTTTGCGCAACTCATCATCTGTCAATAAACGTACAGGGCGGTCCCGCTCGTGCCGCGGTGTGACCGGCGCGGAGGCTCTTAGCATATCCTTGTCCCTACGTTCTTCTTTCTTTCGCTTCTTATCACTCCCTTTCTACTGCTACTTCTACAGTGGTGTTTGTCGTACCGCGTATCGGCAGACCCTTCAATGCAGTGACTCTGGACTGCGACGCGGATTCAACGCGTGAAGCAAAAACCCCAAAAGAAGAAAACAGCAAACAAAAACAAAAACGTATAAACAAAACGAGTTGCACGACGGAGAAGCAAATCGAGAAGAGAGACACGTGCATCGCCGCATGGTGGTGGTGGTGCTGCTGCTGCCGTCGTGACACAGGGCGCAAAACCCAACAGAAAGAACTCCCATTAATGTCAAAACCTCAGCGTTGCCTGACGCAAGCCTCCGCCCTCCGCCGCCTTTGGCTGCTTCTGCTGCCGCAGTGCCCCGCCACCACGTGGAGCGCCGCGACTCTGCTTTGCCTCCGCCGTCGCCGCAGCAGCAGTAGTAGTAGTATTAGTTGTTGTTGTTGTGGCTGAATTGGCAGGGCCAACAACAACTTTGGCGCCACTGCTCGGCGCCGCCGATACAGGCGGCAGAACGCCCGACAGAAATGAGTAGCGATCAAAGTAGTGCACCACGTTAGCCACGTCGGCGTACGTGACGGTCTTGCGCCTCTGCCGCTCCGCATTGGCTGCCGCAAGTCGTGTCAAGTCTTGCAGCATCAAAACAACCGCCTCAGAGGCCACCACACCCGCATCTCTCGCCACGATGGACGAGGCACTGTGAAACTTCAAGAGCTCCTTGATGCGCGAGAGTGGGAAGGCGAGCCTATTTCCTTTCTCAGAAGCAAAGTTGCCGTGGTCTTCATCATTCTCACCCTCATCGTCCGACTGAAATCCATCCACGTCCACTGCATTATCATTATCATCATAATGAGCATCGATATTCTCATCATCGTCATCGTCATCATCTCCAACCAGGAAGCCGGCTGTGAATGTTGCTTCGTTATCGTCACGATGCTCCAATTGTTGTTGCTGCTGCTCTTCATCAGCCTCTTCATTGTCCCACAGCGCCCCACCCCGCCCATTCTCCTCGTTCATCACCTCTTCCGTGCCGCCAGGAACAACAAGCGGCGCAGCGTTGCCGTCGGTGAAGACCGCATGGAGTGGCGTGAGGAACGCCGCCGCCTCGTGGTTCTCCGCCGCCGTCTCCATTTCCCCTCGCCAAACAGCTGTTATGTGTTACCTATCCGCACTATCTTGTTGTTTGTTCGTTTTTTTCTTTTTTGGTTTTCCACCTTCCACAATCAGACGGGGGGAGCACGAATCAAATAGAAGCTGCAAGGCACAACAAACAAAGAAAAAGCAAACCTTCACTCCTCTGCACAAGCGCACACGTTAATACCAAGAGAGAGAGAGAGAAAGGGGGACTGATCCATATATATATATATATTCTTTTTTATATAGGTCTGTGTGTGTATCTGCGCAAAACTGAAATATGGAGTGAAGATAACGCTGGCAATGTGTTTTATACTCAACGAGAACATGAACCTAAACGACAACAGCACCAAGGCATACCTCGTTGGGTCTTTCACCTACACGTACATCTCAACACACAGACACACACACACACACACACACACGGACTCCCCAATGACGTGGAGGTGCCGCTGACGGAGGCCTGCCGCAGGAATGGGCATCGTCAGCCGAAGCACCAGGAAGAAAGAAGAAGAAAAAGAAGAACAACAACAAAAAAAAAGAAGCGGAAGAACGAGGAGAAACACAATAAGAAGAAATCTGTGTGTGGTGGTACCTCGGTTCTTCTGTCCCCCCCAATACACGCGTTTGAGGAGAGGAGCCAAAAAACAAAGTCAAAACAGAAGGGGAGTTTAAAAAGGGGGAAAAAACAACAGAAGAAAAAAAAANGCGAATGCCAAAGAAAACAACAAAAAAAAAAAGACCTCACTGCAGATTGCGAAACAACATCGTCCTATACAAATGGTGTGTGATGTGACTTTCAGACTACACAAGGTGAGGGGTAAAAAAGTACCCCCACGCTGCTGCCGAAAGCAAGAAGACAAAACAAACAAAAAAAAAAGATGGAAATAAATAAACAAACGCAACGCTGCAGGAAAATGCCCATCGTTCCTACAAAGGTCAAGCGACGGGTGGAAATGGGACTTCATCTAGAAGAACAAGCTTACGGAACAAGAAGAGACAAACTATGGCGGGAAGTAGAGTGCATTGGGACTACAGTGCACACTTGACGCAATAGAAAGCGGTTACAGTAGTACCCTTCATATCTATCATCCTCATTTGACTCTGGTTTCAGAAGAATATGTACTCCATTTGCGATGTTCCTAGACATATAGGTCTTCTGCTATTCTTTTCATGGTGGCTATAAGGGGGGGGGGGGGAATTTCTGTTGTTGTTTGTTGCTATGACTACAAAAAACAAAACATCAATTTCCGGTTCAATGGAGGAAGAAGACGTCACCGTCTCCATCCCCTTTCTTCGTTTTTTGAACACATTAATTACACCCAACGCCCAGCACCCAGCTTCTCTGTTGTTTGGAGACACCTGGAATGCAGGTAGTTAATAAGAAAACACGCTTTCTCACGAACACCGAAGTACGGAGTGGCCCAACACATGTCACCCTCAGCGGAAACTCCCACCTAAATTCCCTTTTGAAGCAGAAACGGGAGCGATAATCGTCGTACATCATGGCAGGAGGAGTGCTATTAGAAGTACTCGCGATTCTTGCTGCGGGGTAGATGATATTTATGTGTGAGTGTGTGTGTGTGTGCTATCGCACTTCCTGGCCGCATGTAACGGACTGGTCTTCAAGCCAGTGAAAAAGCATTGAGGCCTTTCGGCTGCTCACAACCGCAGGGGAAACTTGCTCATAAGACACAGATGTTGTGTTTGTCGAAAACCTCTCTGCCTCCCACACTGTTTCCGCTGACAAGAGAGTGCTCGAAGGCGGAGCACACATCGACAGCGACAGTTGAAGAAGACCGATTTTGTCATATTGGAACTGACGGTGCGGCGACACCCCACTGTGCAGAGCCACCTCGTGATCGTGGACGAGAGGCATTCTGCGAAACGATGGGCAGCAGCTCTCGTCGGAGATGCGCTGACTCACACTTGCTGCACCAATGACGTTCGGCGTCTTGCGGAAGCGGTGAGGGACCGGGTCGCTGTAGATCTTCGGGGAGCCAAGACCTGACTGCGAGCTGCTTCCCCCTTTTCCTGAAGCCTTCAACGTGGACCGAATGGCAGAGATTAGAGAGCCTCTGTGCTTTGGTGCTTTGCCGTCCGCCATGACGAACCTTATTCCTCCTTTCTTACACTTTCACGCTTTTTATGATCCAGCGGAAACACTGGGGATGCGGGAGACAGGAGAAAGCCAAAAGAGAGAGAGAGAAAAAAAGGGGGGAAAAGGGGAAACGAAGCATATAAAATACTCCAGGAAGAGAACGGTCTCTCGGTATTCCAACCTCTCACTCGTCACGAGGCACGCCAACGCGTCATACTCAAAAAACAAAAACAAAAAACAGAACGAAGGAATAATGTGCACCCCTCGTCTGCCTTGTCTCTTGTCTATCTGTGCTCTCACAGAGGTTTGCACGTGATGCGTGCCTCAGTAGTCCTCATCCTCCAGCATGATGGCTAGGAACTCGTCCAGGTTGATCTCTCCGTCCTGGTCCGTGTCAAACTCGTCAATCATAGCCTGCAGCTCCTCGTCGGTCATGTTCTCCCCGAGCTCTCTGGCCACACGGCGCAACGAACGCAGCGAAATCTTCCCCGTGTTGTTCTCATCAAACAACTGGAAGGCTTTGATCATCTCCTGTCGCGGGTCTCGCTGCGCGAATCGCTCCGTCATCAAGTCCGTGAAGCCAGCCAAATCCATGAGCGGCTGGTTGTGCTGGTCACGTGCAGCGCAGTCTTGCATCATGCGCAGCACCTCCTCCTTCTTGGCGTCAAAGCCCAGTGCCCGCATGCTCACCTTCATCTCGTGCACATCGATGAGGCCGTTCTTGTCGGAGTCGAAGAGCTCGAAGGCCTCGCGGATCTCTTGCCGCTGCTCGTCCGTAAGCTCGAAGCGGCGTTTGCGCGGCAGTGCCGCGGGCACAGCGGTGCGGACGGGAGCTGCCAAACGACCGCCAGCGGCACGTGACGCTGACATCGTGGAACGAGCGCAAAGAGCGTGAAAAAGGAATGAAAGAGAAAAAAATGTATCTTTTTTTTTTTAAGAAAACCACTCTTAGAACCCAGAACGGGAGAAGAAAAAAGGTTCCTTCAATGCTGTGACACGCTAGAGGATCTAGAATGCTACGAGGTACAATTACGCGGTGCTTACACTCTCTTTTTCTCTATATACCAATGTATGAAATGATATCCTTTCCTTGCCCTTTCTTGCAGCCTCGCTGCCGGAACCAAAACAGCAAGAGCAGCACCAGGGAAAAGGAACAACAAGAACCAACAAACAAGAGGGAAACTTAGATCAACAAGAGACAGGCAGAGACACATACAGACATTGACTTAAATGAACAAGCATTTCATCACGTTTCGAAATGAAATTCACCGCAAAACAACAACAGCCACAAGAGGTGTTTCCCCTCTGAAACTAAATGAATCCTCATGGAGGGCGATACAACGGAGAGGCCTCCATGTACCCCGTCCATGCTAGGATGGGCAAAGAAAAGTACACGGAACGCCAAATTGCGCGTCGCTAAATCAAAACCAGCGTCCAATACGCTTCTCAGCGACAGTGAACGGCTCCACAGTGATCGTGTAACGCGCCGTGTTATCTGTGTTGTCCGCCACATCACTTAGCGTTGCATTGTGGAGGTCTGCCTTGAAGAAGAGCGTGACGAGGAAATCAAAATAGGTGTCTTCGTCTTTGAGGGTGATTGCATGCTTTGTCTGCTGCATATCCACATAATCATAGACCTTGAGCTGCCCATTGTATGGTGAGAGGCCCAGATACTTGCTGAGGTCAAACAAAGTGACCCCCAGACTAAACGGCACAACCATGCGCTCCTCTTCCTCTGTGTCTCGTCGTACAACCACCATACGCCGCATCTGCTGCAGGAGGAGAAAGAACTTGTTGCGCAGTGGCTCGTCCATGTCGGCGAACTCCAGCACGCGGCCAGAGAAGTGATCCCTATTAAATGGGTCCAGATAGGCTGTCGTCCAGCAGTCGGGGTCCATTGCGATCAATGATGCATCATCCAATTGGAACTCCTTCACCAGGGATTGCCGCACCTTGGCGGGAACATCCAGCATATCCAGCATTTGATCTAGGATACGGGTGGCGCCATACTTTATGCGCACACGCGGAAGTGCATTAGGCGGCCTCTCATGTATCATCTTCCATTTCTCAAAGTACGCACGACTAAATAGGAGCAGCAGCTGATGCTCCTCCGCAGTGAGAAGACCGGGGTCGAGGTAAGCAGGGTCCATGTTGTGCCACATCACCTGGTCACAAAGCGCAAAGTATGGGCAGCTCTCCAACTTAGCACGCACCTGCGGATTATCCCAGAGATTCTCCTTGGGCTTGATAAGGCCCGATCCCTCTTGTACGGGCGGCACGTAATTCTGCGAGTCAACGCGGCCAGCATAGATGTTGCCGTAAAATGGAACACCACCGGCTGCGTGTGTCGCAGGTGTGCTTGGGAACGTGAACTTTCGTTCACCCTCCATAAGGAGCAGGCGGCGCGACTGGCGCAGCATCATCCCAAGCCCTCTATAATATTCCCACTTTTTTGGTGCCCCTCAGGTTATGCTAAACTAGACCTTCGTTTTCTCACTTTCCTCGTTGCGCCCGCATATATATATATATATATATATAGTAGTACGGGTACCAATAACAGGAAGGAGAGAATGAAGACAAGTGAAGCAACAGTGTTCTTACACCGCTTTTTCCCCTGCCCAAAGCTTGAAGAAAAAAAAAACACTCAACTCAAGGACCCAGGACTGGCTGCACCGCAAGCGAAGGTTTTTGCTCATACAACAACGATGTACTTCTCGTGTATTCTCCTTGTCGTGCTGCTTTGGCCCAGTATTCATATGTCCATTTCCTTAATATCTTCGTCTCCATGTGATCATTTCAATTGTCACGTTTCGTTGCCTTCTTTTGAGGAAGCCAATGTGCCTCTCCTATCTCTCTCTCTCCACATCTCCCTTTTGTATTTATTGGTCTCTTCCTGTCCAGCCCCCGCCCCCAATTTAAAAAGAATTCAACTATATTTTGTCTATTAATGAAATGCCTCTACCTCATACGCCTCTCTCAGACGTGTCAGGAGGCTGTTCTGCGCGCTGTCGAGGCGCAACACCCCACCGGCTGCAACAATCTGCTTACGCATCGTCGCCACCAGCTCCTTCGCGGTAGCGCGCTGCTCGTAGTCGTCCAGTGCCGCTAGAAAATTTTGCCGGCTCTCCTCATTGTGGTATAATTGAATCTCCCGCACCGGAAGCACGCCAGGGCTCGTCCCCAATACAACAAGCCCCTTTGCGGTGCACAGATCCCCAACAAAGAGCTGCTGGTGCTCAATCGGTGGAATTCCAACGGCAGCTGCCGCCCTTCGCACGGCCTGCAGCGTTATCCCAATAAGAATGTCCTTTTCCAGCGAGCAGAGGAGCCGATTGTCTGATGTCAGGAGGAGGTAGTTCGAGCGAGATCCCTCCGGCACGAGGAATTGTTCCGCCTTATCCCGCACCATTAGCACCTCAAACGCGTTTGTAGACTCCTGTAGAGCCTTAGCCCGTGAGCGAAGTTGGGTCTGGAGAATCTTTGCGTTCGGTGTGTGTCGCTGTGCATTGTACATCAGCGACAGCCGCGTCCCATCCACGTACCACTCCTCCGGGGGGAAAAAGGATTTTACATAATACAAAGCATAGGAAAAGTTGCACAGCAGCTCGCGTTGCTCCTTTATTTTGCTTGCCATGCTGCTGCGGGGTGGCAACCATGTGATGAATTTCAAGTTGACATCACCACCATCCCGGTGATAGGAGCGGATGTAATCCCTGATTTTTTCGGCCACAGCCTCAACCGGACACGACAACGCAGCGTATTTGCTATTGTCACTCGTGCTGTTGTTGTTGTGCTGCGTGTCCGACACGGCAACCACACAGCTCTCGCCTATTCGCTGGAAATGGTCCCTCTCGAACATCACGCATCCCTCGTGCACGCGCATCACATCGTAAACGAGTTGGAAATTCACCGTGTCCACA
>NW_008825796.1:0-25314 GCF_000691245.1 Trypanosoma grayi | reverse complement strand
GGGGTTGTTATTGTTTCTAGGGGTCACTGTAAAGCATCAAGGAAGCGGCGCACTTCTTCAAGTGACTCGGTACTCAATTCCGAGAGTAGTACTTTCACTGCTTGTACAACACCTGTTTCCGTTGGGCCGATCTGAATCGCCGAGATCTTTGGTGTGGCCATCACAGAGTTCCCTGGGTATATACGTTTATGAGACTGATTGTACTGCGGCGACTCCACGTACATGCTGCGTGGTGACTCTAGGTGTGTGTGCTTCCGCTTCACCATGTGGTTTGCGGGGGGGCTTCGACGCGGACTGCGCACACTGCCGTTGCCGCGCATCGAGCGGTCATATGTCTGTTCACCGCCGCTATCGTGTCGCGTCCTTATTGTCTGATGAATTTGCCCATTCTTCGCCTGATATGAGGTACCGTGTGTGTTTGTCGATCCCGGACGTAGTTTCCCCTTCACAGCGTCACAGTACATCGATGGCGGTGGGGCGATCGCGTGCAGGTTTGGGAACACCCTGTAGGCCTCTTCACGCTCCTGCGGCAGAATATCAATGTCATCGAGACGCTTCAAACTTCCGACGGCGGCGATGACGAAGCGTCTGTAGTTAGGGTCCTGACATATAGGGTTCTCCGCGAGGTTTAGCACCGCCAGCTGAGGGCTGTCGCTGAGGTGCAGCACTTGATTCAGGTCCTCCACGCGATTCTTGCGGAGGTACAACTCACAGAGTCGACGGCAGTTCTCCAGCACCCCAAGCTCGCCGAGCTCATTGAGACTAAGGGAGAGCACCTCAAGGTTGCACGCGCGTCTCAGAACGCCAATATCGGTGAGTTGTGCTGCACAAACGTTCAGCTTACGAACGCGTTGTATACTGTCTACCTTGGTCTTCTGTAGCACCAAGTTTTCTGTGAGAACTCCCGCCATGGCGAAGATCCTGGAGATCCTTTTCTTCTGAAAACAGGACCAGCAGACACGAGAAAAACAAAGGTTTGCACAATAAGCCAACAGACATGAAAAAGAAAAAAAAAATAATTCAGTATAATAACAATAATAATAATAAACGAATAGAGAAATTCCAACAATCAGTGGTGCGGTACCTCACTGACGCCTTCGGCACCAATACCAACACCAACACCACTACTCTCTTGCTCTTCCTTCTCTTGTACCAAATCCTCACCTTTCCCTGCACCATGCAACTCATTTAAGAGCTTCGGCCCGAGTCTCATGATTCCATCTTGATGCAATCGCACTTTCACACGCGGCTTTTCAATGCAGTTGGTTTGCGCCACCTCCATGACTTCGAACGCCTCAGGGTATCGACGAAGTATGGTCTCAAGACAGCCCACTGCACCCCCCCTTCGACGCTGCATGTACTTGAACACATGGCGTGGCAAGAGCGCTGTGAGCACCTCAATCCACTTGTTGTCGCCCCAATCATCCCTCTTGTTGCTCAGACGCGGCAGTAGAAGCAACAGAATGTCTTCGTCCCGGAACACCATGCTATTCCAATTATCCCCATCACTTTGAACATCTTCCATGTCCTGTTCCCGACGCATCACGTTAACAGAAGTTGTGGTGACACTTTGTGTAATAAACAGGTGAGGATATTTATCAAAAAAATCGACCCCAACATGCATTGCGCCTTTTCCACCATCTGGTAATAACGTCTCACGCAAGGTCGCACTATTTACCCACACACCCGGCACCATTTGATCATAAATATGCAAGGCCACAACATCGGGGTTCAAGAAAGGGTTCCCATGTGGGTAGCGACGCCGGAACTCCTCCCGAACGATAGCTCGACGAAATTTTTGCCGCCGCAAAGGTTGCAGCTCTTTGAGCTTCACCCGCTCCTCACGCAGTTGCTCGTCGGTTAAGTCACTAAGCCTACCGCTCCGCGACCGCAGGTGCTGTGCCACCTCCTCGTCCGAAAGCACGAACTTTACCCCAAGAACCTCGTGGACTTCGCAGCGCGATGCTCCACCCAAATATAGCCGATCCTCTTCAGCTGCCTCAATGTCAATCGTAGGACCGAGTTGGAGTACAATTCGCTCCGGGTACGTCATTGCCACTTGCAGCAGTGGCGATTGAAGGATACCAACGGCCCGCTGTTTGATCTCGTCAATGGATAAGAAACTATCCGTCTGTAGTAACCGAGAGAGACGGCACATATCATACAGAGGGGCAAAATCATCCGCGTGCCAGCGAGGCTCCTGGTGTTTTCCTTCTTTTCTTCCTCCTTCTTCCCTCCTCCCCCCATTATCTCCCTCTCCCTCTTCCTGTGTGATGTCTTCATAAAGCATAGGTTTCATCGCCTGAGACCCCGCCGCGACAACGGCAACGCGNTTTCCCCCTCTCCCTCTTCCTGTGTGATGTCTTCATAAAGCATAGGTTTCATCGCCTGAGACCCCGCCGCGACAACGGCAACGCGTCTTCCCTCATAGCCGACTTGCAGATACAATGACATCCTTGGCCTCTTCCCAGAGCCTCTCTTTAAAACAGACTCCACTTCCTTCATCAGGCTTGTGAGCTGCTGCAGCGTCGCATCCATCGTGGACAGCTTCCATGCACGCTGGCAGGCAGCCAATGCGACAGGTTTGTACGGAAGGATGCTGCAGATCCTCTGCAACTGGGCGTCCTCTTCTGATTCATTACTTTTGGCTCGCCGTTTATGCTTCACTGGGGTCCTAACCACATCGTCTAGCTTTACGCACAACACACCATCCACCGTCTTCACAGCAAAGCCTGCTCCGCCTACCCCTTGTGGGCGTCGACAGAAGCCGGCCAGCCCGCCAACCTCCGCCAACGCCTCGCGCGTCTCTTCTGGAAGAACGGACGACACCCGTGACATGGGAACCCACGCCGGGGAAGAGATGCCTCTGCGAAGACGGCAAAGGGCCTTTTGCACCTCATCTCGTATGTGCGCCTCAATTGCGTGCGTGGTGCTTAACCTCAGCTGTCGCCATCCTAGGAGCTGGGCCGCTGCGCACCATCGACGCATCCTGGACGCTGCTGGACGAATAACAATTATGAAATGAAACATAGGGAAAGAGGAGGAACAAAGACTATCAACAGTCAGTTGTGACTGTGAGGGGTCATCCGTCGCGGAATACCCCATGGTGCGCTGAGCAACACGAGCATCACACACACACACACACACAGACACATGGCGATCGAATCTTCCTCTGTTCACCAACAAAGAGAAACTGTAGTGGTGACGGCCTAAGAAACGGCAGCTGATCAGCTTTTTCATAAACGCACACGCCGCTCGCGGTCCCACACATGCTGAGGAAATGAGATTGCGAAAATCGATTGATGCGGTTTGCCAGGCTCCGGTTGGTGGTACGTAAGTACTTCTGCGGCGAATCCAATGGCCTTGAGGGCCCCTTCAATGATACCACCCATGAAACTTGCATAGCTGACGCTCCACCGCCCCTCCCCGTCCACGTACTCTGGTGACGGGTACACGTACTTTAGAACAATAGGGTCACTATCAAAGAGGAAAAACCGATCAGAGCCGCCCTCCCGCTGGAGGTCACTGGCAGGTTTGCCGAACCAGCGGGACCACAGTTTGTCCTGGAAGAGCTTCAGAGCCCCCTCAATGGTGACGGGACGCCGCTGTAGTTCCAGTGGGTCTTTTAAAGAGGACAGCATAATGAGCCTCGCACCGACCAACGCACCGAGATTTGTCAAACGCTGTTCAATCTCCTCTATGTCGCGGGCTTTCGACGGTGTATTATGTGCTCGGGTGCACAGCTCCGAAAAAAGAAAACTAAACGCGGAGAGGGATACTTTTGCTTCGTCGCTGGTGGCTCGAGTCGATGTCTTGTCAGATTTCGAGCTTCTCAGACTATCGCGGTACAACATTTAGGGATTTGCTCGTTATGTGTGCGCGTATGTGTGTATATGTGGTGTCGTGTGCTTCTCCTATGCGTTCCTTCGATAGCTGTGGCCGTCACGCCTTCCCTTATATATGCATTTATGTAAGTGTGTTTGAAGAAGGGCCAGAAGATACAACAATAAAATATACAGAAAGAAAACCCCCTGGGAGAAAGGTAACATCCTCACCCAACCCCCCACCTTTTTTTTTAAAACACTTCACACCCCTATATTTTCTTCACTTTTTCACTTTCCCGACTTTTTTTTCATTAGTCATTGACCGAAGAGACACAGCCCCTTCGCAGGTGTCTAACGTCGTGGGAAGGGAGGACGGACACATTTGCTGTCTGAGAGATGGAGCAATCCCAGCACTGGACGGCGGAACAACACAATCCCCAACCCTCCTGTTACTTTTAGACCGCAGCATATTCAAGGGATCACCCTATCAGAGGAAAGAGGTCCTCCGCGGTATCCATAGTAACAAAAACAATACGCCAAATGCACGCGTATAGCCTTCTCCATTCCTATCTCACGACAATAATGGTCAACTTCACCTTATCATTTCGGTTCCCTGCAAGGATCTAAAAAAGGCTCCAATCAAACTACCCTGGACCCACAAAAAAGTCCCCCTCTTTAGTCTGTTGACCCTGTGTCCACCCAAGTGGACCGGTTGACACCATGTAGCTCCGGCTTTCCTTGCAAAGGCGTTGTTACAGAGTTCAATGCAACCATAGCCGCAAGAAATTTTTCGTACAAGACAAACGCCATGACGGTTGTAGGAACGACACGACAAATATTCACAGGAAGACCTCTGTAGAGGCCCAGCATGCCTTCAGTGCGCCATATGGTTCGGAATGCCGCACCCATCGAGCTATATTCTTGCAGCGGCTGATTTCGCTTGTCCTGCAAACGAGTTCGAACAACTTCGAGAGGGTTACAGATCGTCGAGGCAGCAGCTTTCGACAAAGCTGAGGCAAGCGCTACCTCCATCGTTGACGGATTCTCACTGTCCTTAAAGGCTTCGCGCTTTATTCCTTCATAGAGTGTCACCTGAATAGTGGTGCTTCCTGTTAGAAGGATTTGTGGCCCGACGCCACGCAGCAAGGAGAGGAGACCTTCCTTCTTCACAATAGCCTTCACACCACCGATGAAGCCTCGAGGTTTGTGGTAATGCTTCACATCGTACAATTGTCGGCGTGTTTTCAGAAGATTAAGCGGCGTAATGATAGTACCGGTAACAACGGCTGCAAAACATGCACTCAGAAAGTCTCGAGTGGCGCTCCCACCACTACTATTTGTTCCACCTTCGGTGGCTATAAGAGGTGTTTTAACCCCCTCCTCAATGGATTGAAGTCTCTGTTGTGCAGCTCGAAATGCCGTCAAATACAGTCCCCATCCTATACTGTGCGTCACCATAGCCACAGTGATGCCTCTATACATGCCTCTCACACCCTCCTCCTGCACAATCTGGCGGGCGGAGCGGAGAGGAAATGTATTTCCACCCTTGTATATATGCATCCGTGTGCGCAAGAAATCCAAGGGGTAAAAAAGTGCTGTGGAGGTGCAGCCGCCGAGTATACCCGCTGCACCATGCACCAACGGCCCTACTGGTTCTTCAACACGCTTTGCAGCGGCTAGCTGCTGCCCGTCGTGCGAACGCTGCGGCGCCGCCATAAAGCTGAATAAAGGACTCGGAGTTTGTCTCTACTGCCCAAGCACTGTTTTTAAACTTTCGTATAATATACCTAATTAATGGTATATATAATATATAATATAATATATTAATATAATATATTATATTTAGTACAATATATATTATATCCAAGCTTCCGCGCGATGTGAGGGGGAGACAAACACAGCGTCCAGGTTCCTCCCCAAGTGTGTGGAAGAATCACTGCTGGCGCTAATCGTGCAATGTGGTGCCTACTCCCCCAAGACCTTCTCCCGGAAGGAGCCAAAAAGCAACGATAACAGCAACAAAAAAAAAAANAAAAAAAAAAAAAGGAATGCACAGAAGACCTCAACACGGATGTGGAGACAAACAGCGTGAATGGGGGACAACGGAACAAAACATCTTCCATATGCCACAATTCATTGCGACACAAAAAAAAAGAAGAAATAAACGAATCAAGGCCAGCCCCATATTTCCTCGTGCCGTTAACAGCACCTTTATCATAAGAACGCTTTCCTTTTTTTCTTTTTCTTTTTTGTCTCATTGGGAAGGGATCTTGTGCACGGTGCCAGCGAGTTGCTGCACACACTACTGCAGCTCCGGCCAGTGGTGGGACTCACGGCCCTCTTTATCCAGGCGCTCGTATCCGTGGCGGCCAAAGACATCTCTTTGGAGTGAGACAAGTTGACCATATTTTAGAGTTGGCGTGAACATCGCATTGACATATTGTAGAGAGGCTGACAGAACAGGGATGGACACCGCTGTCTTGGAGGTGATGAGAGCCAGGATGTCACGGTAGTACTGCAGACCCTCTGGAATTTCCTTGAAGGCACACATCAAGTTACTGAGGTTTGGGTTTTTCTCAAAGGCCTCCGTCATCGGCTTAAGGAGGTGCCCTTGCAGAATGCACCCAGCACGGAAAGTTGCGATAGTGGCTGGGAGGTTAAGACCAAATTGGTACACCTTATCCAGCTCACGGAGACATTGGAACATCTGGGCGTAGCACGCAATCATTGCGATAGAAACAGCATGGTAGAGCTGCTGAACTTCCTTCGCCTTGGGGCTCTTGTCCTTCATAGTGTATCCAACGGCCTTCACAGCAGAGGGCATCGCCTTTTCGTTGGCCTCGCGCTCAGACTTGTACATTGTAATCTGTCGTGATACCACGGCCATGCCGAGACTCGGTGCTGGCACGCCCACCTCCAGCGCCTCCTGTACGGACCACAGACCGGTACCCTTCGAGCCGATACGGTCCTTGACAAACTCGGAGAGATATTGACCACCTTCTGCCTTGGCACGCGCCGCAACAATCGAGATGTCAAGCATATAAGACGTCAAGAAGCCCTTTGCCTTCCAGTCCTCAAATACATTTGCCACTTCATCATTGTTCAGACCCAGCGCACGAAGAATGTCGAAAGCCTCTCCCCACACCTGCAGTATGGCGTACTCGCCAGCGTTGTGGTACATCTTCACGCATGAGCCGGCGCCACCGCGTCCATTCATCGTCACACACGGGCGTCCGTCTTCCGCCTTCGCGGCGGCGGCTTCGACGATTGGGCGCACTTCCTCCCAAACACTGAGTGTGCCGCCGGGGAAGAATGCCGGACCCTTTCGGGCACCCTCTTCGCCACCAGATATACCCATGCCAAGGAAGCGCAGTCCCACCGCTTCCAGCTGCTCCGCGCGGCGTCCCTGGTCTTTGAAATGCGCGTTGCCAGTATCAACAATAATGTCGTTGAGTTCCATTGTAGCTCTCAGCTGCTCGATCGTTTCGTCTGTTGCGGCACCAGCCTGGACAAGAATGAAAACCTTGCGCGGCTTCTTGATCGCAGCGACAAAGCTCTTCATGGAAGCGAAGGCTTTAAGATTTCCCCCAAATGGTGCTGATGCATTTTCATGGATGAACGCCTCGGCCTTGGTGTAGGTACGGTTGAAAACAGCAACCTTGAACCCTTTTTCCGCCACATTGAGCGCCAGATTGGCACCCATGACACCAAGTCCGACAATGCCAACGTCCATTGATATGGTGTGTATTGTTTTTCAACGGTGTAATTAAGTTTCCCTGAGAAGCAGACTTCTCCCATGAAGTGTGTGTATGTGTGTCGCATGGAATACACACACCCACACCCACACAGAGAGCGCGCGAGAGAGAGAGAAAGAGAGAAAGGCATTTGCACTGATGCAAACAACGACAGAACAAGGAGGAACATAGATTCACATGGCACACAAGTCTCTTCTCGTAAACACCAGAGTGAATCCAACACACAACAACAACAACAACACAGCATACCCACCCAAAGGAAGGAACAAGCAAATTAATCATGCTCACAACCTTGATCCATCCGTCTGATTGATCTTCATGAGCATGCGGATTTTTTCTTGCTCCTTCTCAATGCGGGCAATGAGGCGCTTGCGGCGCTTCTTTTGAAGCAAAGTTTTGCGACTCTTCTTTTTGCCTTGTTCAGCACCACTTCCTGATACTTCTTCTCGTTTCTCTGCACTATCAGCTCCCCCAACCAGCACAGAGAGATCTCGCCGAAACCGCTGTCGTTTTATCGCCTCACGTTGCAATCGTTCCTGTGTCTCACCGGCATCCGGACCGTCAATGATAAGCACCAGTTGCCCTTTCTTGAGCATCATGTGCGCCTCCTGCCGCGAGTAGAAAGCCAGCAACTTATCCGCTGTGTCAGCGTGGAGCGACTCATTCATCTTCGTCATTTCGTGGGCCACAACGACGCGTCGCCGCGGCAACACCAGTGCAATGTCCTGCAGCACGAGCAGCAGGCGGCGTGGGATCTCGTAGAAGACGCAGGGGCACGTCGCCTGCCCAACTGTCGTACGAAGAATGCGCAGACGCGCCCCGTGCGACTCCGGCAGCATGTTGCCAAAGAAAAATGACCCGTCTCGTAGTGAGCGAAGGGCAGAAAGCGACGGGCCGCCTTGCGATGCCTCAGACGTTGTCGCATCCTTTTCGTACGGGGAGGACGTGACACCCGCAATGACCAGGGCACAGGTCAAGGCGCACGCCCCAGGCACCGCCGCCACACGCACACCGTCCGCCTGCATTTCGCGAACCAACTCGCTGCCAACGTCGCCAACGCACGGCGTCCCGCTTGTGCACACCAACGCCATGCTTCTCCCGCCACGCAGCAGCTCGACAAGTTTGTCCTTGGTGGCGGAGCGATTGCTGCGAGAGTAGTGAATGAGGCGGCCTTGAGACTCGATTTGAACAAGGTCAAGCAACGTCTTAGTTGCCGGTCGGTCCGTTGTAATGATGTAGTCCACCTGTCGTAGGACATCGAGAGCTCGTATCGAAAAATCCTTTAGGTTTCCAATGGGTACGGAAACGACGTGAAAGGTGCCTGCGTCGATGTTTGTCGGCGTGGTCAACGGGTTAACGGCGTCCTCGGGAATCGTGCGCGTGTGGCGGTATTTGAATGATCCCCGGCAGGGGAAGCTGGCTGCAATGAAGCAGCGTAGTTGCTGTTTCTGCTGCAGTTGCACCTGCTTGGGGCAGAGACTGGCACTCGTGAAGAAACGCGAGACGCAGAGCTGGGGAATGCGTCGGATAGCCATGAATCCCTTCGTGTCTCTCTCCCCCTGTCGTTGTGAATAACACACGGAGAAAGCAAAAGAAAGAAAGCCTCACATAATGCAACAAAATATGGGGGAAAAACAACAACACCAAAACAAATCTTACGTAGGTAGTTATTGCCCAGCATCAGAAGGACACGGCCAGATTTGCACCAATCTGGATAAATGTATCTTTTTTGTTTTCTTTCTTAAAACGCCTTTGCGTTTATTCTTCTTGTTTTATCCGGCGTTGTTGTTACGTTTTGTTTCACTGCTTGCCATTCACCAGCGCAGCGTACAAAAGTGTCGCGCTGCCCTGCTGTTCGGCCACACGCAGCAGCTCGTCGTACACCGAAAATGCGGGTCCGCTTTCCTTCGTCTCCCGTGCAATAGCCCCCACAAGATACGCCAGGAGCGTGTCCTCGGCAAACATGTTCTCTGCCTCCTTCTCAAAGAGCACCTCGTCGTCCTCTGACTCATCGTCGTCTGTCTCGTTGTCACCATCCACCTTCTCACTGCCATCAGTCGTGATGCTGTCGCCAGGTGCCTCACCAGCCAGGAGGTAGTGCTGCACCGCCTCGGGCCGAAGGATGCCGCGCTCGCCGCAACGCCGCAGGCTGCACACAACAGAAAGCACACAAGTCATGTGATCAAGGGAAAGGTGCGTCGTCGATGTGAGATGCGAAACGACTCGGCATGCGTCGGTGCGGACATCATGTGCATCGTCAAGAAGAAGACGAAGAAGAATCAAAAGAAGGGCGCACCGGCGTTCCGAAGCGTCGCCTCTGTTGCTGCTGGTATTGTTGTTGATTCCGTAACCACCTTTATCGTTGCCTTCACATATTGACAACAGACCGTCTTTCAACGCTGCCACAACCGCCGCACGGTTCTGCACGTTGAAGATGGGACGGGAGTAGTGCGAGACGACCCTCACGAAGGCGTCACTGCAGGCACCTCGCCGCACACAGCAGCGAGCGAGAAAACGTATAGCCCAACTTTGCACATCCGTGTTGTGCAACGGCCGCCTTGCTTGGGGGCTCATCCGTTGGAGGAGAAGCTCCTCCACTGTGTCGCAGAGCTCAGTGTGCGCCACTGAGCGCAACTCTTCCTCGCTGCTGAGCATAACCAGGTATTCCAAGTGAGCTTTCATGTGCAGAACCCCCGTGCACGGTAATTCCTGCACGGCGAAACCTTCTGAAAGCTGCTGCGCCAACCTGTGCAAGGCTGCATGTGTAGGATCACAGTGCAGCTGAAGTGTAAACTGATGCATCGCCCTTTCCGCTGTTTCACGTGACCACCGCTGCTGTGCCGTGTAGTAACTTGCGTGCTCCATGAGATATGACAAGAGGCATGCACTGCTGTCACTCAGAAACACTCGGCGCAGGAGGTTCCAAATATGATCGTCTGCCTCGCCACTCGGAAGGGAAAGCAACTGAACGACAAGAAGCACAAGAAGGGCGCTATTCTCTTCTACCGCCGCGTGGTCTGCGCGTGCGACCTCGTACGACGAGGTAGAAGCGCACGTAACATCGTGCACCACCGCCACACCAACGCGCGCTAATTCCAACAGCGGAGCGAAGTTCTTACCTTGTCCGTGGCTCTGGTTGTAGTATAGTGCATCTGATGCCAAACTCAAAAATGTGGTGGCGATCGTAGGGCAGCGCACGCACGCGCTGTGCAGCATTGGGACAGCAATAGCGTCACTAAGCCCCTCAACTGTCAGACGGTTGACGAGAGCTGCGACCGCAGCTGTAGCATTGCTGTTCATCGCCCTCACCCTCATCTTGCGACGCAATGTGCCTACATAGAAGGTGTGAAACTGCTGCATGTGGAGCAGTGTGCCGTGCAGAGTGTTGGCATCTGTCTGTGGATCCGCCAGTTTAGAGAGAAGTTCCGAAAAAAGGCTTTCAATTTGTGCGGGCGGAACTAGTGAGGTCAGCGCCACAGCACTCGCGGCGCGGATCATGAGATTTTTTGAAGACCCACACCGAATCACGGCGCGAATAATCCTTGAAGAGTCCACGTCGGCACCTGCCACTTCTGTCTCTGCTGCTGCTGTTGTTGTTGTGGCTTTTGTCAAGAGGTGTGCCGGGTCTGGCGTAAGCATGGAGAGCATTTGTAGTAGTGGAAAGACACCGAGACTGGGTACTGGATTTGCGCAGCTCCTCACCAACTCTTCGTACGAAAAGGCGACTCCCCGCGGCGAACGTACCGCGATGTCGTGCAGAGAAGTGTTCACGCCTACACCGCCCGTCGATGGATGCTCTCCAACGAAGCGTGGAAGAACAGCTGAGAATAGCATCAGCGAACTGTTTCTTATACCCCAGCTGGGGGCATCGAATCCCGCTGTGGCGATCCAGAACGCCTCTTCGAGGTATGCCACTGACCGTGTGGCGAAAACTTTGTTCTCAAAGACAAACTTGAGTACATTCAACGCGTTGGAGCGCTGGCTACAGCGTGTCTCATCACTTGGTGGCTCAACAGTACTCTGGGCATCGTTATGATTCACCCCCGTTGCCACCAGCAGAAGCGTTTTCATGGCCTTGGGGAAGAGGTAGACTGGGACGTTCGGGTCCTCCGCCTCGAGGATGACCAGCATGGCGTGTGGCAGGCCTTGACTCCTCCGCAGCATTCTTGCGACGCTACCT
Organism: Trypanosoma grayi; assembly: GCF_000691245.1. NCBI lineage: Eukaryota > Euglenozoa > Kinetoplastea > Trypanosomatida > Trypanosomatidae > Trypanosoma > Trypanosoma grayi. The sequence continues at coordinate 13,555 of NW_008825796.1, read as the reverse complement.
GACGTGACGCCATCCGGTCCCAGCAGGAAGTCGAGCATCTCGCCGGGGAGTGTGTGGAACGTTGCATCGCGTGAGCGCAGTAACGCGGCGGCCACCGTTTTGAGAGCCTGTCGCACCGCCCGCATAACACCATTATGCTTCGTGCGGAGGAGTGACTCGATGAGCACGTAGCACACTTCACGAACAACAGGAAAGGAAAGATCTTCAACCTTCACGAGGCGCATGACACGTTCTACTGCTGCTGCGCTCGTGCGGATGCTGAGCCACGTGTTGTTAACAACAGTGCGCATCGTTTCTTCTGTACAGGAGCCGTCCTTATCAAACACATGTCCACGACAATCTACATCCACCTCCCCATTGTTGTTGGTGTTGTTGTTAGAAGAGCTGTCTGACTCATTACCAAGGAGGGAACACGTTTGTAGTGCCTCACTGCAGCAGAGAAGCAGCGTGTTGCACGCCTCATGAAGGATATGGGCATCCGACTTTACTTCCCATGCATTCGACAGCAGTGCTGTGCAGAGTGAGAGCGGCCCGTGCTGTGGATGCTGTTGTATAAACTCGCATGCCTTCTTCACACCCAGCCCTCGGAGCTCCGCAAAATTCTCCTTCAATAGTACCATTTCACGCAAAACAATTTCCACTCGTCTCTGGCACTCCCCCGTCGGGTCCACTGCCGCCGCTTGCTTTGCCGCTGGTGTAAAATGAACTGCAAGAACATAGCGTAGCACTTCCCCCTCAGCCTTTCGGAATGTCCGTGCACGCAACAACTCCAACTTGGCGCTGCTTGCAGCATTTAGATGGCCAAGGTAGTGTGACGAGAAGATCACAGCAGGGACATGCTCGCAGTACAGGACAAGAAGACTGAAGGCACAGTTGCGCGCTTTTTCCCACCCCTCTGTTAGACACTCCAACAATCCCTCGACGAGTGTGGAGGGAAACAAGTGTTCTCCAATCTGCTGCAGCTGCTCAGCGGGAATGAACTCAAAGACACAGCGCAGAAGACACGTGTACGCCGACATGGCGGCCACGCGGCGCTCGAGAGACAATTGACGGCACCACTTTGCTGTTTCGCCAATCTGCGGAACAAAGCAAGATACGGTTCGTACACAGTGTTCGACAACCAACTGCTTGTATTCTTCTGCAGCTTCACTTCCCTCAGCACCCTTCTTTAGTTTGTTGTTTTGATTTAGATAGCTATCAACAAGGCGTCGCGTCCACTTCTTATACACCTCTAGAAGACTGCGCATAGCTGCCGAGTCACCACCGCAGTGCATGTTGGTGCTGATGTACCACTCCACCATGCGGCACTGCCAGATTTCAACAGGCTCCGCCTTCTTCGTACTTAACACACACAGACCCAATGCTGTGTAGCGAAGCTCACTTTCCTGCGCTTGGAGGCTCGCCAGAATAGCCTTGAATGAGCGACTACTTGGGTGAGTGTACGCCGCAACGTCCCTTCCCACAAGACGGGCACGATGAATTATCTCAACAACGCTTTGGTTTGCCACAGGTGATCCGTCATCACCCTCCAGCATTTGCATCATCTGTGAAAGCAGTATTGGCAAATACACCTCATCGTTTTTGAGGCAAGGTGTGATCATGTGGGCCACAATGCTTGAGACACGCGCAGCATCATTCAGGTGCGGTGATGAGGAATAGCCAGGAACAAGGAGGGACTTGATCAACGGTTCGATAATACCCCCCATAAAAAGTACCTCGCTATTCGCCTCATTGGCAACAACCATCTTCCGAATGCGTCCAGCTGCCTTTGCAAACACCTCACCAGCGATGCTTCCAATCTTGTGGTTGCCGGCACCAGAGAGGAGCATTCTGCCAAAACAACAGAGTCCCTCAACATCTGTCGTGATTTCACCGTTCTGCGAATAGTGTTTCGTCAATTCGGATAAAAACTCCGGAAGTGGTACAATATTTAATAGTCCAAGTAGCGCGTGGTATTTTCCCCGCCGCTCGTCGGGTATGGAGAGGATACGTCGCAGCGTTTCAGAAGTATCAAAATCATCTTTCTCTGTGTTTATTGCCGCAAAATTAGGATAGGCTAAAAGGGCACAGCGTCGCAGTGCATTATGCACAGCTAGTATCTCATTGTACGTGTCGTATAGCGGCCCAGCCACCTGCTGGGTGCTGTCGTCCCACATACCCATAATAATATCTGTGGCGTGATTTAGTGTGCGGACGAGCTTGGGTGTCTTTGCGCACGATGCCAATAGGCTTGCACGCTGAGATTCAGGCAGTGGCTCATTTCTCTCTGTCCACTGTAAGCTTTTCTTTGCAGCCTTGCTGATTTTCTTCGCATCTCCGTCTGAAGAGGGTTCCAAAATATCAGCAATGCATGAAAGAACAGAAGAGATGTGCCGAACAACACTGTCGATTGTTTGAATAGCCATAAACCGCGTGTCGGGGGCCTGCAGAGCCGAACAGTACGCTTCCGCTGCCGGCATGATGATATCGTGCACAACTACACATCCTTCAGAAGCGGCAGAGTTGTTCCCCTCGGGCAGCCGTACAATCGGTTTAAGCAGAACTCCAAGGGAGTCAAGGTTGTTGTGAAGAGGGACCGACAGATGCGCGAGCAGACCCTTCATCAAAGCAAAGCGACCATTATCAGAGAAGTTGCGAAGAATACTTTCCAGGGCGTCATTCGTTTCGGTGTGCTTCATAGCTTCCTCCTTAGGATCATTAGAGGAGACAAGTTGTACCAACTTCCTCACCTGGCTCACCAGTAAAGCCGATGGGAGCGCATCAGTAGAAGCCGAGGCTGTGTGTGGGTTGGGAGTGCCACAGTGCCGGCAAACCTCGAGTAGTAACCACGGTGAGCATGTCCGCAGGGTCAGCAGCGATGACACTAACAAGCCAGCCCCGTTAAGCACGTCCTTTGGAAGAACGGACGATGAGAGCATTGCTAGCGCAGGCGACAGCAGTCTGCACATGTCTTCCTGCAGAATAATGATCCTCGTCGTGTCCGCCTCGCACAATGCCCTCTCAAGAAGATACAGGAATTTGTGTGTGTACGTCGTAACGACGCGAATACCGTACCGCACGTAGGCCAAATCCTCACCCAGGAGGGTGCCATCACTTGTGCTACCCGCCTTGGCCTGTCGGCATCTCATGCGGGCATTTTCCACCATCCACTGCAGACTGTCCCCGAGAAGTGGCACCACGTCAAGGAACGTGTCGGCGAATACACGAGGAAAGAGGGGAATGGCAACTGTAGTTGTACTGTCGATGCAGTTCACCCAACTCATGGCAGGATCTTTGAGTCGAAGAAGTGTCTCCTCGTTGTCTAGCGCTCCTGCCTCGCCCAGTATAGTGGGCCGCTTCATCGCCCCAGGAATCCAGCAGCGAATGTGGGTGTCGAGAAACGCCTCACGGAAGAGCACCTCCAGTTCATCGTCTATCACATACACAGTTCGCACCAGCGTTGCGAGCGCACGGTGAAGGTACCGCACAGCGCAATGCAGCATGAGTGGAAACACAAAGTGTGAAGCCAGCTTTTGCAGGAACAGTTTGCACTCGGGTGCATCCCGTTTGGCAACAAAACCGGCCTCTCGCAGTGCGCCTGTGATCTGCGAGACGCACCGCACCCTTTGTTCCGGCGTGGTGGCATCGATCAGGCCGTCGACCTCACGGCAGACGACAATGGCCGCCTTTGGGGTAAGTGATGCAATACCCGCAGCCGCCTCGCGGATGATGGGTGCACCTCCCCTCAACTCCGCAGACACATTCTCGGGAACGCCAATGTCTGCTGACGGGTTAAGGCGGTGCTGCTGCATGCGCATTGACGTGCTGTACCCACTCATGTCTGACACCCTTGCCTTTTCTTTTCCCCCACATAAAGCAACAAGAACAATGGTAAATAATAATGAGCAGGTACCCATTACACATTTTATGTGCATAGTATGAAGGAACACAGAGGACAAAGACAAATACAGATTCCACGGCATTTCCCTTGGACTAAGGTCAACGAGGAACAAAAATAAAACACCCGCATTTATGATACATCAGGGAGCAAAAAAAAAAAGAACCACATCTCCAAACAGACAAAGAAAAATATGCTCTCTCCCGGACGGAATTACTCATTGGTCAAACCCATCGTGTATTTCCACCGCCGAAGCGAATCACCTGGCCCACTGTTACAGGTTTTTTTGGACGCATTGTCCAGCGGACGCGGGTAGTGGCGACTGCGGGGCTTCTCCACTGCCTTTCCGCCCACGTGCGGCCGCATCGGTGGACGTTGCGCGAGCACCTCGAAGCGCGTGTACGGTCCACGTTCTGTGAGCGTCAAGAAAGGTCCATCGTAGTTTGGCGGCGGTGGGCCGTCGCGTCGAAGATCCGCCTCTGCGTCGTTGTCACCGTGCCGTTGGCGCTTATATTCGCGCACCAATGACTCTTCGATGTCATCCGACAGCGTGTCTATCGTTGTACCAGTGAGCCGGGCACGCGGTGGCGGTGGTGGTTTCTCCGGCTGCTTAGGCAGCTCGACAGCACCGTAGTAGAGGCGCCGTCGCTCTGCCTCGCTGTGGTCGAGAAGTTCAGACTGCTGCAGCCGCTTCTCATCCTCCCGAATGAGAGCATCGACTGCGGCATCGTCTAGAGATTTCATTCTTGGTGGCACACCTCCATCCAGCAAGATGTCGGTTCCCACCTAGTCTTCCACTGTTACCGCAAACATGTGAGGTTTTCCATCATAAATGAGCATGAAAAACGGGAGCGCAGTTATAGTGAGTAACCGCGGCTAAACAGCACCTCGGCCCAACTGCCAGTAGGCCTGTTGCAGGGGCAACAATAATAACACAAAAAAATTATAAAGAAAACAACAAAAAAAGAAAAGAAATGGAACTAACACCACGCCCGACTTTCGACGGAAAGCAATGATAGTCACGCAGAAGCACACAGACACACACGTGAGTTGTTTCCATTGGACGCCCTCTTCTCGTTTTACCCCTCATCCCTCATCTCCTCTCTTCTCTCTGATTCTTCTTGTTAAAGGGATTCGTGAACAAAACAAAACAAAAAAAAAATCAAGCAGGCGAGCGACAATTTAATAAACGTGGCTTGGACCTATAAGGGGAAAGAACAAATAATATCCACCCCACCCCCTCTCCCCTCCTCCTCCTCCTCTAGCACGAAGCGGGCGCGAACACTCATCCCACGCCCCCTTGCTGCTCCCTTGTCGTGGCTGGAAGGAATGGAGAAATAGTGGAGGTTGTATCCGGGTGTGCGAATGCCTCATATAATAATTCGGCCTGCACGAAAGCTCAGTGTCGATGATATGTACACATGGCGCTTCTTGTGGATTACTTCCTCTTATCGTTCTCCGTCTTTGTTCCTCATCTTTTTACTTATCCATTCTTCCCCCTCCTTCATCCCGTCGCTTCCCCACATATCCCACCCCTTTATAAGAAAGCAGGCACTGCCTCATTTATCATCGTCATCCTCTATAAGCGGCCCATGTCGCATGAAGAACGACTCTTGAATGACCTCCACCTCGTCGTCGTCGTCATCCATGTCTAACAGCGGAGCGGTGGTCAGCGCCGGTGTGCTCCCTCTGCCCGGGACAGCGCCTGGCGGCAGCGTGGTGGAGTGCGGTGTCGTCTGCTTCTCCCACAGCGTCCCGTTAGCAAAGCGGTGTAGCATCGCCACATCTGTCGCGGGGGTGCTTGACATAGGCAATGTCTCCTTTGGCGCAGTGCAATGCGTCGCGAAGGTCTCGAAGCTTCCTTGATGCTCCACCACGTTTAACTCCGTCACAAGTTCAAGAAGCTGCCGGCGAATGTCCTTGTGCAACCGCTCAAGATCCAAGTGTCGGTCATACTCCTTCAGTGCGAGGCCAAATTTTGTTCGCGATACAGGATGAGGTAGAATGCGAAGCGCTTGCATGCACCCAAGTGCTTCATTCACTTTCTCACGGAAATTAAGGATCTGTGCAGCCTCCTCCACTGGTACCATAAAGCGCTTCATTTGTCGGTTGCATGACACACCAAAGTACACGACACATCCTTTATCAGTAATCACAGAGTTGGAGTATTCCACTTGGGGGTAGAGTAGTAGTAACGATGCGAAGAAGTACGGTGTATGTATGAGCGAGAAGAGACCGGCAAGGATTGTTGAGCCATTCTTTAGGATCACGGGAATCATTATCTTACCGGTATCCCACTTAATGGACGACGGAATAAAGTTGTGCGGCACTAAGCGCTTTGAAGTCCGGACAAACGCCATTGAGGCGTAACGTTCTTTTTCATTAAGATGCCCCGCGTCGCGGATGAACGCCGCACGCCGCGCCAAGGCAACAGATTCCAACAGCAAGAAGACCGTGGAGTTTTCCTGCACCGAAGCAGCCACGCTTTCAAGAACTGACAATGTTTCGAAATGCTCGAGGAAGACGTAATTCGTCAGTTGCTCCCTCATGTAGTTCATCAATCCCTCAATCTTCTCCAGCTTGAACTCTTGAACGAGGATCTCATCGAGGAAGCTTGCAGTAGGTTCTCCACGTGAACGCAATTTTAGCCACTCGATGAATACAAAGGTATCGGCAAGAAGGTCACTCTGACGAGCGATGTCACCGCCGTACTTTTCACGACTCTGCCTTGTCGACTCGTTCCAGTGGGCACTACTGTACGTCAACGGAGTGGTGGACCGGAATGGCAACGCTGCCACGCTACCTATGGCCAGCACAGCCTCTCCAAAACCAATGTTACAACCACCAATTATAAAACAGGCGATATCTAACTCCACAGGGAGGCGAGCGGTCATTTCACCGAGGAAGGTAATTGCAAGGTTCTGCGGGTTGGCTACCATGCACTTCTCAGCCAGGTTGTGCATCACTTGCTCAGTTGTCTCAGCAGGAATGTCTGGTAAAATAGCCATCACCTCATTCATAGGAAGGCCCAGCCTGGCACACTGGACAAACGCATCCTCAACACTGAAAACATCAGGAAGAGATTTGGTGTCTTCGCGGAACGCCGCCGCAACATCATTGGAATACAAAGCAAAATAGCAGTGTTCTTTTTTCCCGTCAAGGATCGAAATACGTTCTGCGCGTTCTGTCTTTCGCTCCCACTCCGTTGTACTAGCAGCCATAAAAAGCTCCGACTTGTGCTGCGCTGTTGGTCGCCTGATAGTACCCATATCCAGTACCATAGTGTACTCATTCTCGGTTTCCAGGGCGTGGCGCACGTGATTCATCACATACACACGATGCTTCATATTGTTTGTTTCTTCAGTGCTCTTGAAACCAGAATAGACGGCACAACCCTCAATGCGAGCATCTTGCAAGGCTGTCAGGACTTCGCGTGCCTCCGCAGTGAAGACCACGACAACCTGCGAGGTTTTGCTTTCTTTGATGATGCACCTCACCACATCGGCTGCCACTTTTGCAGTGTAGTCGATGAGACATTTTGTCGGCTCTGGGAACCTACCAAAGCTGTCCCTTTCCATTTCCATCATTTCTTTACCAACAAGCGCACATGTTTCACCATACGAAAACTCCGTTACCTGTTGGGCCTCGCTATCAAGAACGGCTATCTTCAAACCCTCAGGCATTCCTTCGATTTTGCTACAATCAGCTCGCTCCGACGTTACGACAAGTCGCACCGACTGTGAATGATTGCCACCGCTCAGCATCCATTGACTGAGTGCCTTTACGAAACACGAAAGCAAATGGGTCGTGCTAGAGAGGTCTGGCACCACGACATGCGTAAATGGAGCAATATCCTTCATCCTCGTTAGATAAAGGAGCATCATTTCCGCCGTTGATACCCAAAGGTTTGTCGCTTCGCTGCCTTCAAACGTTTCTCCGCAAAACTTACCTAACATTGCTTTCCCACCCTCAACTTCCAATGAATCCAGGTATGCCTTTACAGGGCTAACCTCGAAATACTTCGGCACCACCACAAGTACCTTAGCCCCTGGCACCGTTGTAGCAATGGCCACCGCCAGAACCAAAGCCTCCTGCGGCTTGCGTGTCACCACAACGTTGTGGTCACTGAGTTCCTGTAACCCCAACGCACTTTTAGGCGAATTTGGGCTGCTCATCTGCGCATTAAGGGCGCCGCGCAGCCTAGACATCATGTCCGCCGTGTTGGCTTTTGGTGGGCGCGTTGTGGTTCGGACTTGTTTTACTCTCCCCACCATAACACCTTTTCCGACTTGCTGAACAGCGGCTTCCGCATCGAACTGTAGGACGTTCGCTTCGCTCGTTGTAGGTTTTTTTACGGCATTCACGATTGCGTCCGGGTCAAATGGATGGGCCGCATTAGGGTCGCTTATGATTGTGGTGCCCTCCCCAGGGGTCTGTAACGAGGCGGGGGACATGGCACTTTCGGGTGTGACCACCCGTGGGGCAACACCATGCGACGCGGCAACCTTTCCTCCTTTTCGTCCATGGCGGATAGCGCTAGCCATTTCTAAGTTGGTGTTCGGGGTTGGCGCGTGGTGTTCCTTCGCGTGTGGCTTGCTGTTGTAGCGGTTCTCTTACAAAAAAAAACTCTTTACGGGTCGCGAACGATTAGGTATGAAGAAGTAAAACAAAGAAAAAGCATAATGCATGACCAGCAGCAGAGAGAGAAAAAAAAAAAACGACTGGGAAGTAAAATAAAAGCCATGCCTCCTTCAACAAGGCCAGGGACTGAGTAAAAGAAAAATCCTCATGCATTCTCATTTTCCTTCCCCTATTATCATCCGGGCGGAATGAAGTGCTCCGTCACTGTTTCATTGTGGTTGTCACCCAAAAGCCGCTAGGGGTATCTGTGCTCGCCTCCTCAATGCTCCGCTTCCACAACACACGAGCCCGTTCTTTTGATGCCGCTATTATTGCACCCTTTGCAACTGCCTCCCATGAAGCGTGGTGCTGTGCGCTGCTGCTGGGCTGGGTAGCGTTATCCATCCCCTCACCGTCACTCTCATCACCCTCTTCCTCGGAGTGTCCGCTGCGGGCTTGTTTCAACACGAGTGCTTCACGACGGCGAACAGCATCCTGGAAAGTGATGCACAAGTGTGTCGTGATGGTTGCCGACACGCGTTTCACCTCGTGACGCAAAACGTTAACTCCAGCATCTTTCAGATGGGGGCACATGAAACGGAGGTAGGAGAGGAGGCAGTTGACTTCAGCTGCTGCATCAAAGTGGTGGTCAAGGTTCTCGTCTGGAAGGAGAATGTGATTGAAGTGCACCTGCTCTCGAACACGCGCGTTGAAAAAGAAAAACTGGTTCTCCACGCGCTCGACGTTGTAAGGCACCTGGCGCGCTCCTTGCGGGACCACAAGGCGGCCCTCCGTGCTTGTCGGTCGAGTCCAAATAGGTAGTAAGAGATCACCACGAAGATACTTCACTGTACCGTCTGGCTCAATCAAGTTGGACCGCACCTTGCGTCTCTTGTCCCCGAACCCGATGCTTTTGTGCGTGTACGGTAGCCGGAATTTGAGCATGCTGTGCTCGCCTTGCAGAATTTGGCACCAGCACTCTTGCGCCCTCATATTCTCCGCCACATGGTCCTCAAAGTTGGGAAGGTTGACACTCCCAGAACGGATGTCAGAGACAAACAGGAGCGGCTTGTTACGCTCCATTCCCACGTAGCAGAGCAACTCAAAACCAAATGGGAGATCAAGATGTGGCTCGTACATTGACGGGATATCCTCCGTGCCACGTGCCACATCAAGTGTTCCAACAATGTTCTGAAGTTTATCGTGTATTTCATTCCTACCCGACTCCACACAGTCAACGGCAACGTCACGGTAGATGGCACCCAGCCCAGGTAGTACTTCCGATAGACGGCGGGCGTTGATAGCGTACGCGGTGGCGTTTGTGAAGAATTCATTGCGCAGCGTGAAGTTCGCCCGCGTTTCCAGCACTGGACGATCAAACATGCCAGGATCCACAAGCTCCCACGTGTGCAGACACTGAAACATTTCGTCAAGAAAGGCAAGATGAGTGCCGGGAGCAGACCCGGCATACACGATGTGATACGATGTATTCGGCCGAGCGTAAAGAGATAACAGCTGAATCTCCGACAAGAGCAGTTTCCGTTGTCCCCAGTGAATGGCAGCCTTCACTGTCTCACTGCGTGAGCGATATGCCTCGGCTGGAAAGCTGTCGTCCATCAACACGGGAAATGGCAGGTGGGAGGGGTAGTGGTACACCGTGTGGGGAGCTGGCACGGGCGACACACACCCATCCCCGCGCGAGGTGGCTCCATTGCCGCTGTGTGTGCCCCCGCCAGCACTAGCATCGCCTTCACGCGGCCGCTTTTTGAAGAGACCACCATACATGGGCGCACTGTCCTTGGGGAAAGGTAACGAAGAGGAGGCAAAAAAAAAAAGGTTGCGTGGCTGTAACCAAGCAGCAACAGAAACAAAAGCCCCTTCACCTTCACCACCGCCACCACCAGCACCAGAGAGCGAGAGAGAGTCAGAGAATACAACGTCAATAAAGAAAAAAAAACGTTTTGCTCTCGGCGCTCCGTTCGTTGCTGTTGCAGAACATTGCCAGTCGGCAGACACCACCCTCACCACCAAAAGAAAAAAAAAAACCATTATGAAGTGAAAATAAGAGGTAATAAAACAATGCCCAGTGACGTTTTCCAGCCCCACAACCTGGCGTTGATTCTTTTCAAAATTACTGCAGAAAGCAAGATGTAATAAAAAAAAAAACATTCAACGTTTTTTTTTTGTTGACCTCTTCGAACATTTACTTTTCAATCAAAAGAAAAGCGTTTGCTGCGGTTTCCACACAGAGCGCAGTGAGCTCAGCGCCAGGGTCCGGGTGGCCCACCTCTTTTCCTTCCATGTAACGGCTGCGGCCATGCTTTGCCGGCATGTGCTTGGCTGCCTCGGCGCCGCTCTTCGCTGCCTTGACGCATTCACGTAAGAGTGCTTCAACAGAAGTGGCGGCCTGCACCTGTGGGCACGAGTTTATTGCTTCAAGAACGTCGACCATCGTACGCTCCCCTCTTTTGGCACGTCCAATGCGCTGAACCTCGGCGCTGCCACCTTTCAGAGCTGCCCTGATGAGATCCACTGCGGTGTTATTAGCTCCACTCATAGCCTCGGCAGCCGAAGCGCCGGCTCCGAGGAGGAAGGCACCGTAGAGAGGACCGGAGGTTCCACCACAAGCATCCGCCACAGACTTTGCGAGCAGCGTCAATGTCTTGATGAGGTTCTTTTCCCAGGGAAGGTGGGGTAGCATCTCCAAGGAAGCAGTAGAAGCGCGCCTCATCCCACTACCAAGGTCTCCATCGCCCACAGCAGCATCAAGAGAATTCAGGTAGTCCTCAGAGCTCTCGATCTTCTGGAAGATTTTCTCAACAACTCGTCGTACGACACTGTCGCCTTGCAATCCACATTTTTCCTTCTGGGCCATCTGCAGTGCGGAGGGGGGCCCAGGAATAGGTGGGGATGCGAGATTTGGGATAGTGAACGGCATCAATGGTGCCTGCTCCCTAGAAAACAAGTAAGAGATGTCGTCCGGGTTGGAAAACCGCAACACTGTAAGAGATATGCCATGCATCTCTAGCGACGTCATATAGCGACCCATTGACACCCCGGCCACATCGATTCCAGCCTGATGGAGGTACTGCAAGGCATGGAGGGTAACTGTCCCCATTTCAAGATCCGTGGCGCTGCCCATGTTATTAACCATGAGAGCAACCTTTGAGCCTTTCCACTCAACACTGTCTTCAGTAGAATTCTCCTTCTCCCCACCTGCCAGTATGATTTTCATCAGGTGACGTACGAGCGGTTCCGCTCCTTCGAATGGTATTTCATAGAGACACTTTTCCCCATGTATACCAAGCCCGACGGCCACGTGACCCTCACGCACAGTTGTAATTGGCTTGGACCCAGGGAGTGAACACGAAGAAAGCGTGGCACCAAGCGAACGAAGCCCAGTAGATATCCTACTAGCCATTTCCTTCACCTCAGAGAGGCTTGCACCTTTCTGTGCAGCAGCGCAAACAAGTTTAATTAAGAGTTCCGCACCAGCAATACCGCGCCGTCGACTGACATCATGCACGCCAAAGCATACGTCATCGGCAACAAGGATTGTTTCAATACGCGCTCCCCTCTCCTTCATCTCCTTCACGGCAAACTCAAAGTTCAGGATGTCACCCAAGTAATTTTTCACAACAACCAGAATGCCGGGACCATTGGGGCCCTGTCTCTCGCACAAGTAGTTGATAGCAGCGCTGACGTGAGCGGAGGGCGGTGATGCGAAGACACCCCCACACACAGCAGCACTCAGCCAGCCGCCTGCAACAAAACCCACATGGGCCGGCTCGTGCCCAGAGCCACCTCCACACATGACGAGAACTTTGGTCGGGTCAAGTTCAGTGTTCACCACTACATGCGTATTTTCAATAACGCGCAGGTTTGGGTTTGCCACACACAGACCTTTTACGGCTGTATCGACAGCGGTGTCGGGGCAGTCAATAAACTTCGGCGTGGCCATTGCGTTCGTACAAAGATAGATGAATTTGTGCTAGAAATATGTCACGCAAAGCCAAACAAACAAACAAACAAAAAAAGAATTCAGCCAATACAATAAGTAAATGAGGGAGCTTGATAAGCAAGCATCAGAGAGCCCAAGTAACAAATAAGACTAATAATAATAAACCCACTGTTCTTTAAATAACAGACCAGAGAAGACACCGAAAGCATAAGCATCTTTTTTTTTGTGTGTGTGTGTTATTGCTCTCAAAGCACAGAAACGACACACTCACCACTCCAGCGTCCGCGGCGCTGCAAAGGCATCCATAACAGCTACGGCGCCGCGCAACTTCGCGGCAAGCACGCCACCGTCATCCCCACGCTGCTGGCGGCACCACTTTTTTCCGGCGGCAAGACACTGCCGTACTAGTTCTCTGAGATGCGCCTCCACGAACGAGCCGTCATCATCATCTTCATCCCCGTTCACGTCAACCTCGCCTCCGCACCCCTGCACCTCTGTTTCCCACCGTGCTCGCGTCGGAACAGGAGAAGACTCATAAATTGACAGAAAGCCGGCGAGGGAGGTGCGCCAGTGCTTGACTTCCTGCACATCAACTAACCCCACTTCCGCGCTGTTCTCGCCGACGCATAACAACTGCTGGAGAACGAATTCGGTTGCCGCCAAAACGGAGGCCAGCACCCGCGCCTGTTGCTCTGCATCCTTGATGATGTCTCGGAAGAACGGGTGCTTGCCTTGGATCTGCTGCCAGTCCTTCGCAGCGTCCGCACCCTTCAAGATCTCCCATTTTGCCTCCTGCAGAGAGCGGACATACACCTCCCCGTCGCTAGCGACATCGAGCTCCATCCGATGCAAGTGAATGTCTGTGCTGATATGCAAAAAAATGACACGGCTTCCACTGCGGCACAAGCTCCTACCAAGCGAAATCACCCATGAACAGATCAAAAGAAGGAAGAAAGTAAGAAAATGATACGGATTTCACAGTTTCTGTGTAGATTATACGTCTAACAATCCTTTCTGTTTGTTTGCAGACCCAGATGCATGATCACAACTAGCAGCATTACCACCACTCTGACACCCCCCACACACACATATATATA
>NW_008825795.1:0-25449 GCF_000691245.1 Trypanosoma grayi | reverse complement strand
CGCCCGCCGCACCGGCCCCGACCTCTCACTTCGCCGCGCCGCAGGGCCGTCCAGTGCGGGGTCGCGCAGCGCGAGCGGCATGTTGCCCAGTGCCTCTGAAAGCGAACAGGCGCGGCGCTCCTGCTGCGCGAGAACAAATGAAGGGCACGTGCGCTGGTCGACGGCGAGGGGCGAGTTATACATCCACATAGCACCTTGAGTGTGCAGCAAGAATGAATTAGAACAATAACGACCATTCAAGAGAGAAGCGTGATGCCCAAGCGGGAGAAACAGGAGGAGGGGAACCACTTTACCCACACGTAGGCTGTGGGAAAAACAAGAACACACAAGGAAACAACGACACATATCGAGACAATACCCGTAACGGTATCCATATTCCCAGCGCTGCAACGTGCTCCGCGGTCCATCGTCATCACCGCCGTCCCCCACATAGGTCTCTGTACTGCTCGTCCCCTCCTTTTCAGCATCATCAGAACCACTGTAATCCTTATTATCCGCATCACTTTCCCTCCCTCTTTTGTAACCGTTAACTCTTCCGAAGGCAGCAGGGTCGAGCAACATCTGCTGCTCAGCGCACTGCAGCGCCCACTCGCCCGTGACGCAGCGGCCATGCAAAGCCATTGGCTCTTCCACTACACTCGGTACCACAATGAGGGACGCCGCCTCGGCATGTTCAGTGGTGACTGAGCCCATTGCCGCGGAAATTTCTGCCACACGAGCCGCAACTTCAGGGTTGTCATGGATGCTGAAGAGCGTCAGGCCCTTCACGACACCCACCAGGGCCTCTGATGTTCTCTTGAGAAAGTACAACTCCGGCAGCAGCTGTACCTGCGCAACTGCGCAATCGAAGACCCACTTGCTGCTGACAACTCATTCGCCGAGGCAAAGGACACGCTCCGCCTCGTCGCCCCGGCCGTCACAGACCAGCACAGTTCTGCGCTGCGGCCCAATCGTTCTCCGCTCGTCCTTAACACATGCCCCCAAGGCGCCGCAGAAGATTCTTCAGATGCGAACGCGCCTCTGTCATACTACTAATCACGACACGGTATGCTTCAAGGACATACAGCGGCAGGTATGCATCCTCAGAATAGCGCACACCACTTTGGAAACAGTCATGCACCCAATCAGAGCTCATCAAAAGAGAGTCCACACGGCGTGAAACACCTCTGACAACGGATGGAGCGCAAACAACAGTGTGCATGACCGACGTCGTTGCACTGGCCAGTGTTCCACCAAGGAAGAGTACCTTATCCTGCTGTCTGGAGAGCATTCTCGCATCGCTAGCACCCTCAATAAACACACAGACGCCAGACAGCACTCTCCACGGATTCACACTGGCAGCCGGAAGAGATGCGGCATCCTCCCGACATTCGCGCCGCCGACGCTCCCGTCAAGCCATCTGAGGCCGAGTCGGCCTTTCTTCTCCCATTTGGTGTTCTGCAATCTAGTTCCTGCTGCTGTGGCCGTTGCTGCGGGTACCTCCGCACAACGGCTTCCGCCCCGCCGTACACCGTGTTGTGTGCCGGGCTGATTGCACGGCTGAGCAGTTTCCGGGCCTCGTCCCAGTCGAAGCCGCTCTCAACTGGAGGTCGCTGCACGTGCAGTGATGCGTTCAACTTCGTTGCATGTTTCAAGCACTGTACAAAAGCGTTTAAGAGAGTCCTCTGGCCTATGGGAGGCAACCCACCGTGTGAGGTGCTCTCCCGTACAACCATTGATGCCACGTATATCTTTGCAGGATCGGATGCAACCAGCGGCACCACAACGTCACCCAACGAATGTAAACTCTGTCGCAATGTACGACTCGTGTGGGGCGTGGCCGAACGAGCGGCTAATACATCCAATGACACCACACTGTAGGCACTGCCCACCCTCAACCATCCAAGTGGCAAAGCACAGCGCTTTCCGCCTCACGCGGTTGAAACATGGTGATATCACCCGCATATTCGTTGTAACTATCAGTTAATACAATAATATTGGGAAACTCTGGCGGTGGAGCAACTTCTGTTACGGCGGCTGGTGGCATACACACACGTTCCTCTATCTTTTCAGTTGAAGTATTTCCATTCACCACAGGTAGGATCTTCCCCCTGGAATGACTGCGCGACCTTATTCCCAGAAACTGATAGCAGGTGATGCAATTCCTGCAGTGTGCTCACCGCCGCACTGCACTTGTCTGGTTGTAGACACCAAATTCGTGGAAAACGAAGAAAGATGCCAGCTGTGTGGATTTGGCTGACGGAGATCTCTGCCCCGATAATCTCCATCACGTCAGCCTCACTTGGATCCCGCATCAGCATGTCCGGTAGGTAGGATGCACGGCAACTGAGCCACGGTGGGCATTTCCGATTCTTCACGGGCTCCATCGCACGCAAAAGTTTGGTGGAAATCATCGTCTGGGTAACAGCGTCCAGCCCGTTTCCGATCTTGCAGACAGTCTTGTACTTGCCGATAGCTGATGGTGGCGCTTCGGCATCCACAACAACCATCAGAAACGTTGAGAGCAACCCGCTTCTTCCCGCCGAGCTGTACCAGACGCCGAGCCGAATCAAATCCGCTGCATCCGCCATATCATAAAAAATGGTCTTTCTTTAGCTTTACTCACTGCCGCGTCCCGGGCTCGTAGACGCCCCAGAGGTCTTTTATGACTAGACCTTCTACACCTTTTGCAATCGCCCAACCAAAGTGTCGCTGCAGCAGCGCCTGTTGCTGGGAAGGGAAACCTTCGACCTGCACCAACTCTGAAAAGACCAGGCGTTTTCGAACCATGCTCCCTGTGTCTTTTAATACATCCCGACGTTTCTCGAGTGGCTCGTGCAAAAAGCGATACACCATTCTTGTAGAGAATGCCAAAGAAAAATATGCAAGTACTCGCTTCTGAAAATTGTGTCCCTTTGCGCCTACCAAGTGTACCGAATGGGAGGGGCAGAAAGGCCCACGAGTCCATAACAAGGATTTCACCGTCCAGAATGCACGAGTCAGCGTGTATGGCACACCTATTAAGTGCTGCGGCACGTCATCAAACCTATCTGTAAGCGTAGGCTTCAGTGACCGTGCAAAGCAGTACATTCTACTACCCTAGTTGTGGATCTGTATTCGATCTCCATCGTACTTCATCTCAGAGAATGCCCCATTGGGGAACATGCACACCACCTGCTCCACACTCTGCAACGGGGATGCCAGCATGGGCGCAATGGGCATACCGACTGAGATACCCGCCAACACATCGCATCCACGTTGCATTCCTGTTGGCAAAACCGCCTCCTCGGAATTCGGCAAAGTGGAAGAAGCAGGCATTGCCAGATTATCAGTACTGATGTCGTTCTTGACGCGTCGCACGACGTCACTAAGATTGGCACTGTGAGGAAACATTTCATAGGCGTATGTGTGGAGGCCGAAAAGCACAACTCAGGCACCAGCACTGATCCCCAGATTGTGCTTGACCTCACAGAAAAATATGTACACCACATGAGTGCACACCACTTACCGGAACAAAGAGATCACGGAAACGCGCTCAGCTTCATTGGATGCTTTCGACATGTCATCCAGAAATGGATCCAGTTCCTCAAAAGTGGGGCGACGCCTGCCACCCAGGTCTGTGATCACCTCTGGTACAAGAAAAGCCTTTGCTGTTTGCGACAAGTCTCTTTCAATAATTCCTTCTGGATACCAAAGACAACCACAAGAACACGCAGCAGCTGCTTATCCTGCACATTGTAGACTCGCTTCGCATTTGGTGGCAGTAGGTGCATCAACAGTTACACGTCCCCTGTGAAACAGGATATGAATGCGCGTATGGGTTGACTTTTTATGGTGTGCGAGGCCTCAGATGCAACATGGACAGAAAGCGAGCCGAAATTCTTGAGCCTATTTATCAATCTGCATATGTACCTTCACAAGATGTAGAGACATAGAAAAGCGCACCGGTGTATCTTTGTTTTTGTTGTTTGTTTCATTCCTTTAACACCACCACCAGCACCCCCGCCACACTTTTTCAAATACCCACACTACAGCCGATGATGTCAAGAATGAACAACCTTACCGGCGCCACCACTGTCAATTCGGTCCAAGTAGTTGGAGCCAGCTGCTCACGTCTGCAGGCACTTCTTGTGACATGGCCTCCGCCATTCTGTTGATAAATTGTAGTGTTTCCTCCGCATTCTTAAAGTGTATGTCATTCACTACAAATTTAGTCGCCACCTCAAAGGCCTCAGCGCTCATTTTAACACTTTGCATAGCCCTCACGAAACTCACTTCTTCCATCATGTGACGTGCTAGACTTCCAAGTGCAGCGAGGACCTGTGGGAAGTCTCCAAGGTCTTTCATCTGCATGCCGCTGCGGTAGAAATTCTTAAGCCATGGCTCTGTAGCAATATCAGCAGCAAAATGTATTAAGATGTACGGAATCCCCCTTACCCTGAGTATTGCCTGTTTCGCCTCGTCTGTGGTCGCCTCCCCGTCGGCATCAAGAAGACACTCCCGCAGGCGCTGAAAGTCCTTGCTGTGGTAGTGCACAAAGAGCAACTCTACACCCACCACTCGTGCCTCAGTCGTCCAGAGCTGTGCGCCGGAGTGCCAATGTCTGACAAGCTGATCCGCGTAGCGCGACAAGGGCGGGAAACGGGATGCCAAATAGCGAATAAAATACTTTTGCGCCTCTGTAGTGGGGTCTTCATTGGCTTCTGCTAGGCTTTGAATAGCACCAATGGCCACGTTCATTTTACGCGAGAGTGAGGCCGAGATGATTATTGCGGAAGCCGCTGTCTTGTCCCACCGAGCAGAAGAGTGCCGCATCCACAACCACAACGCTAGCACCTTTCGGTGCTCACCACCACGTGACAATAACGCAAGCACATGGCCATAGTCCCTTGGACTCACAAAGGACCTTTGCAAGGCAATGTCTAGCGCATCAGCTGCATTGCGTCTGTCCTCAACGTTGGCAAGATCACTTACCTTACACAGGGGGTGAAGCAGGGTCCCTGCAAGTTGGGGCGACTCTCGTACCTCGCGCATTAATCGCTGCTTCACCGCATGTAACTTCTTCTCATCTTGCACCCTCCCTGCAAGAGAGCAAAGAAGTTCACAGGATGTCACCGATGATACAGCGCGAATCGCCTCCACCATCTGCAGAAGCGCATCCGTCTCAACAGTGGTGTCTTGGGAAAGTAACTGGATGAGCTCCCGCGCCAAGCTGCGCGACGAGGGATGGGATGCTAGCAACGCTACCGCCCGTCGCGGCTCACCGCGCTGCACGTAACTCCTTCCCAACGCTGCCGCAATGGGAACAGGAAGCGGTGCGACCGGGTAGTGCGCACGAAATGTGGATGCCGCTTCTTGTACAGCCACCGCATTCTCCAACGCCAGCTTGTCACCACAGAGTAGGCGCTGGAAAGTGAGCCGCGTAGTGAAGCACCGCCTCATTTTTGATCCTTTTGTGCGTGCATGCGTTAAAGGGTAATGCGACAAAACAGAAGAAGAAACAAGAATGTGGAACCCACACAGAGGTACATTAGAGGGAAAAGAAAATAATGAGACCAAGAACAGCAACGGTTTTTTTTCTTTTATTGCCGCCTACAGGATCATACACACACACACACACAGTCTCTCTCTCTGACTTTGCCTGGAAGTGAACTCTGAGTTCTATCTATCTATCTATCCATCTCTAGGTAACCCATTGGGAAGAAAGGGTAAGTCGTGTCAACGTCCAGATGGCTCCTTCCCCTCGCTCACACTTAGAGCGGACATGATCCCCATCCGCTCCTCGTCCTGCAGCTGGCCCCAACACTCACGTACAAACTCGGGGTCGCGAAGACGTAGAATAGGGATCGCCTCACCAATGGAGGCTTCTAGTAATTCCATGACAGCTCCAAGACGATCATACAACATCTGCCGCTGACGCCACTTCGCTGTGGAAACGTTGGCGTT
The DNA here is from genome assembly GCF_000691245.1 of Trypanosoma grayi. Lineage (NCBI taxonomy): Eukaryota > Euglenozoa > Kinetoplastea > Trypanosomatida > Trypanosomatidae > Trypanosoma > Trypanosoma grayi. Next base: position 19,524 of record NW_008825795.1, on the reverse strand, counting down.
GTCTCCATGCGATAGCGACACAAACTTGTCCACTAACGCAGTACAGAGTTTGCACACCAGGGCCAGCGTCTCGTCCACATCGCTGTTCATGTTGTAGCCGATCCACTTCGCGGGGAGAAGGTCCTCCACCTCTTCAGGCCCGGTGCATCGGGCCACATTATTTTCCCAGTATTCCTCCTTCTCCGTCCATGACAAGTCCCATGTGTGCACTGCCGCTGACGTGGAAAGCAGTGCTGAGGCGGCGTTGGCATCCCAGTTATGCAACAGCCCGCCGCTGACGAGATTTGGATCCCGCAGGACCACTGTGGGGCCCGTCAAACCAGCAGAGTGAGGATTCAGAATCTTCATTTTCTCACAGCCTGTCATACGCTGTGGGTTGAGTGTGTACGGAAGTATCGACTGCATCTAAGAGCACGAGGGAGGCCTCTTCCCCAATTCAAGCACACTTTCCTGGAAAGGCAAGACCACAACAGGAGCGACTCGAAATACCACAATACAGCGGGAAGTGATCGTGTTGCAACGAGAGTTGCGGTGTCCTGAACTACCACAGGCCGGTAAGACTAAGGCCAACCCAATGCGAAACAAAAAACAAAGAACAAAAAAAAAAAACAAAGAACACAAAAATATATAAGGGCATCTGTGCAAGGATCCGCAGCCATACTTCCCCCACTCGCATTCATGTGTGCACCCACCACAGTGTGGCGAAGACGGCAATCATTGCTTGAATAGTCCAGCGGAGAGACCGGAAGGCGATGGAGGTCACGGCGACGGTCATGTCACCATCGCAAGTACTGCCGACGCAAGAGGAACGGTAGTAAAGCGAGATGCAATTCCGCTCCAGCTCATCAACCTCCTCGTCCGTCACCTTCATGCCACAATGGAAGGACTTCCTTCACAAGCATTTAAGCAACATCAGCACATAAAGAAGAGAACTGAAAATATAAATCGAAATTAAACAAGAATTTGAGCACACTGTATTCACTCCGGCACCAACCCCTCCCCTCTCCTTCTCGCTGAGAAGGGGCAAAATTAAGCAGTGTACATTGCACAGGAAGCACACAGCGGCAGAAGCAGCAACAACTGCTGCATGTGTGATTGTCCCCAGGTGTCAGCTCTTGAGCCCATTACAGGGTCCGACGAGATCCAAAAGAATAAGGAGATGTCACGCCGAACTGGTCCGGCGTCAGCAACTTCCCCGTCACAGGGCAGCGGAACAACACCCGCATCTCAGGCCCACGGTGCGGCGCAATGGACCGACGTTCCCCGTTAACTTTCCTGGATTCAATTTGGCCTTGCAGCGCCATTCGGTAGCTCTCCTGTTTTTGTGCCGCCCTTTCCCGGTATCTCTTCGCGTCGCGCCTCGCTGCGGCATTGGCATCCTGAACGAGACGCTTCTCTCGCGCCACATCGCGCTCCTTTTCGCCGACACGCGTCTCCTGTGCGGTGGTAATGAACTTCTTCAGGTCGTCGTAATAGCACCGCTCCTTCCACCGTTTCTCCTTCGCAATCTTAGAATCATCGCAACAGAAGAAAAGATCTTCGCGCAGTGACTTGTGCCGATGCGCTTGCGCCCCAGCTCTGCGTCGTGAAATGGCCTCAAGCGCCGCCTTGGAGACCAGCTCTTGCTGTCTGCGCTTCTCAGCCAATTGGCGATGACTTTCTGCCCGATCGAACCGTGCCACTCTCGCCATCATCTCCTTTTCTTGTTGCACCCTCCGCGCCGTTTCTTCGGCCTGTCGCTTCCTCGCCTCGTCAGCGAGACGCCTGTTTTCCTCCCTCAGCTTTAGCTCCTTTTCTCGCCGGGCATACCCATCACTCCTTGAACGCGCAAACCAATAATCATAACTCCCGTCGTATCCAACTTGTTGCGCTGCACGGGTTTCATAAGGCTCAGCACTCTTGCATCTTCGCATTTCTCTGAGCTCATTCTTCTTTCTCAATTCACGTATCCTTTCTTCTCCAATCAGTGCCTGAGTCCTAGCCACGGCGGCGTTCTCCTTCGCTCTTTCCTTCATCTGAGTCAGCTCTTTTCTCTGTTTCGCCTGCTCGGCAAGCTCTCGGTTCGCATCCACCAAGGCCAAGCACTGCGTCCGCATTCGCGACCCGTCCTGTGGAGGATTATCCCAGGGAAAGGCCGTGCAGGTGACTTCACCACGGGAGTTGGCCTCAGCAGCACGTTGCTTCTTGCGTTCCACTGCCTCCAGGGCGGCCTGTTTCAGATACTCACGTTCGGCTGCCTTCTTCTCCGCAATAGCAAAATCATCCTTTACGGTACTTGCTTCAATCCTTTTTAATTCTGCCGTCTCGCGCTCCAGACGTCTCTGCCGTTCTCGCTGTTTTTCCTCCAGCTTGCGCTGGGCCTGTTCCCTGTTAGCGTTCTGCAGCATGGTTAGGAGCCGTCTTTGGGCCGCATCACTGCGTTGGTGCGGTTGAAGATATTCAACATTGGGGGAAAGTTGGTAAAGGGATTCCTCCGTACGTCGCTTTTGTCCCTCTGTTATCAGCTGCATGTTAGCGGCCCCAATCGACGGTACCCTCGCGTTATATATTATGTAGTCGGTATCCGCTTGATTCTTTCTCCCCCTCACTTCCACCACCTCACCGGCAAAATCGGCGAGCGGTGCCGTGGGAATGCGGCGCTTTGTAGACCTTTCTGCAGCTGTTCCTTCCTTCACGGGCGGACGCTTGCATGGCGCCAGCACACGGTAGTTGCCGTCGCGGCTTCCGGTTACCTGCGGCGTTGGGGAGGCGCGATCGGGGACGGACACACCCAAGTGGTGCAGCAGCGAGAACTCCTGAGTCATAAGCCGTGCACGTATGTATGTATATGTGCTTGAATGTATGTGGGTATGTATGTATGCTTTTCTGTATGTTCTGGCTAGAGTAGATAGAGAGTAAGCAACCATAACAACTCCGAGCACAAAATAGAAAGAGGCTCTCATACAAAAGTAAAACAAAACAAAACACAAGCAAAGAAGAAAACCCATATTCACATACCAGTGAATACCAAATACAGAGTGTTGAAGCATGCATTAAATTTTGCGCGTGCGTGCTTCTGAGTGTAGATTAATGGTGCTCGCTAATGTGGTACCGGCAATGAATGACTCTTCAGTAGCTGACACATCCTTCGGTACCTTGATTTCGCATTCCGCACTTCTTGGGCAAACTCTGGGTCGTCAGTGTCAACCTCCTTCAGTGACATGTGGATATCACCAAACAATATTTCATGTAGAATTGATCCCAACGACTTCTCAAGGACCACCTGTGACCAGCTGAAGGCATGGTTTTCCTCACCAGGCATGATGAGTGGCCGCTCTGCGCAGGGTCCAATCTGTCGCAGCTCCAAGGTATCTTCTACAACTGCTAAGGCACATCCATAGTTTTGATTTAAGCCACAAAAATGCGGTGCAGAAAACAGCAAGATAAATGCTGGGACGTGAAGCTCATGGTGGATCCGCCCTAGCACCCATCCTGGAAAATATGCAGACTCACGATAATGATTTGGGCGCGTGAAGCTCTCAAACTCAGGACGATACATGTGATACTCAAGACCCCCGATATGTGTGTACATGTTGTTGTGAGACAAGAAATTACAAACCGCGTTGTAGGTGTACCTAAAGCAATTGCCTGTCTCAGTTTGCGTCCCCACAAAGGCACATCCAAGGGCCAACTTGTCTTCGTCCTCATCCATCGGCCGATTCTGAACAAACTCGCTGAGCCGCATTTGCGAGCGCTCTTGTGCGATATCGTCAAGATGGCGGTACTCGGACGCGAGCCCACCTGATGTGCAGAAGAAGCGTTTGTTCACAACACACACTACGGGGAGCTTGTCAAAAAAATCCTTCACAGCCCGCTCAAGTATATCCAAGGGAACCCGTAATTTAACGGACCGTAGGCGAAGTGCACCCCTCAATGATCCGAATCCACACGGAGGAAACGGGTAAAACATCTCATGCTGGCCAATCAGTGGCACAACAGCAGGCAAGTGCTGCATCATAAGCGCTATTATATACAGCATTTCTACAGACTGGTTTCCACCGTCTACATAGTTCCCGAGGAAAACAACGTTCAGCTGGCGTTTGACAGCTTCCCCGAGGACATGCATGCGAAGGTACTGAGCCAGATCCGAAGCATGGCCTCGACAAGGTCCTATTATTATAGTATCACCGGAAACCTCCTCCATCAAACGTCGATGTTCCCACAGAGCACCCGCCTGACGAAGTGCCTCCAAAAACTCGTCCGTTTCCACATATTTTCCGCACACAATAGCCTCCAAAGCTGCCATAACGATCCTGCCGCCACGCGCTGACATTGTTGCTCTTTGTTTCCACTGTCTCAGATGCACATGAACAGAATAACCTGAAAGAGAAAGAATGGAGAGAGAGAAAAAAAATGGGCACCACCAGTGGACGTGCTTAGTCCCCAGATACTGCGGCTTTTTTTGCACTTTTGTTTCTTTAGCTTTGAGGATGAAGTCACAGCGGCAGTGAGAATTGATCAGCACATCGCCCTCCATTTCGGCGTTGTCGGCACCACAATCGTCAGCTCTTTGGCATCTGATGAAGCAGATCGACAGCATCGTAGTAGACCGAGAGCAATGCGGCTACTTCCAAGAAACGTTCACACGTCTGCCGAGTAGGGGCTGTGGGGATGTACGTTTGCATGACATCCAAAACGGCTTGCTCCCTTGGCGCACCTATGATACGAAATTCAGAAAGACTATTCCGACGCGAGTAAGGTGCGAGGCGAAGTGAGTACACAACGTGGCGGGCATGCTTCGGGAAAGGCGGGAATCTGTAATAGCTCTTCAGACTGTCAAAACTCTGCTGCAAATCATACCGCTGTCTCTGTCTTCTACGAGGCATGAGTCTACACGTTGTAAAGAAGAAGACTGAATTAAAACACCAGTTATTTTTTTTTAAAGGGTGAAAAATACAAACAAAACAACACAAACGTCAAAGCTGGCACAAGAGTAAGCGCTTCATAAGGGGAAAAAGATATGCACACAGTTTTCTCATCTAATGTGGATATGTGCAAGGCAACTACAATCGCATTTCGGTATTCCTGATTCACCCTGTAAAAGAAATTTTGGACACTAATTTACCGACTTTTACTATTTGACCGCATGCGTGCTGCCAATTCCATATTGCGGTGCAGGAGGTACTGCTTCTGGCGTGTTCTCTTATACTCATAGCGCCACACTAATTCCTGATGGTAATGATCAACCACCCCTTGTGGGTTTCGGTCTGAGAGAAATCCTATCTTGTACAATTTTCGCTCAAAATCGCTCGAGGAGTGCCAGAGCGGACCCCAGCCAAGTCCTGCCAGCTCACCAGAATTCACGAGGAATCGCGTAAAGGCTCGGAATTCGTACTCATCAAAGTTTCCAAGTTGAATCGGGTGAAACAGTGAGTCCTTCTCCGCATTATACGGCGCGTACTCATCTAGACTGTTCGCGAAGCGGTCGGTTTCAACGTCTGGAAACCCACTAACACCATCAAATGGCTTAAAATCCCTTGTGGTGCAGGTGATGAAGAATTTATTCGGCTCGTCCTTTGAGAGAATCATTCTGTTCAGGCCACGGACGAAGCCAAGGCGGGAAGCTGGAATACGTGGTAGCTCTTGCGGATAAAGATCAACGTCTGTTGAGCCATCGTTCAGGGAAGCAATTGTGCGGAGAAAGTCGGGATGTGGGTAGCGGAAGTGCGTGTCATGTGAGAAAAGATTCCACCCGTCAACAACAATCACAATAGGAAGTTTTTTTTCTTCGCTTAGCTCGTCCATGAGGAACTTAATGCATACACTTTGGCGGTCGATGGAGGCCGGTGCCACGGCACGATAACCCCACTCACACAGTTCATACAAATTCTGCGGCTGTCGCTCCCCTTGCTCCACCGGCAGGTCTTTGGGGGTGCACTTGAGTCGCCACGATGCAAGCACACCGCGGTTGGAAGCTGCAAAATACTGCAGAAAGGAGCGTGCCGCGTCTGGTGCATCGAAGAATCCGGGCAGGATGGTGCTAGGCCAACACCACTCCCCGTGAGTCCACGCCTTTGAATCCGGTACGTACAGCGTCAGTAGATTTCTACAACGGGCAGCATGCACCACTTGGCACATGAGCGCACTTTTCCCGCATCCCGTTGGTCCGTCGACGATAAAGCCCGGCCTGTTGTTTGTAAGGGAACTCAACACGGAACGTTTCGTCTCCCAGTACTGTATCTTATCAATGAAAACATTAAGTAAGTGCGCCTCTTTGCGATACAGAAAGCCTCTCGGATGCCCCGGGGGCATCATCTGCATCACCTTTCCTCCTAAACCCTCTGGAAAGAACTGCATCAGTTCATCGTTGCCAATACAATACATGGAGTTGATGTCATTAAACGTGAGCCGAGTTGGGGAAATCTCCGGAGGGTGAGAATATGTTTTCACAACGGAGCGCACAGGCACACCTTTTTGCATTGTGCGGACCTCCTCAAGAGGAATTGCGCCGTTCCACATCGCCACCGGGGACTCACAGGCGTCGGTGTAGCACGTCACAGGAGGACGCACATACATGGAGGCCAGATTCCTCCCAAACACCTTTGAACGCATCGTTCTGTGAAGACTAAGTTTGCAAAAGCAAACATATAAAAGCAAAAAAAAAAAACCAACCACCACCACCACCAACAACAACAACAAAAGAATAAAAAAAAAACGAATCAGAAAAACGAGAGAAGTAGAAACATCACGTTTACACACTAACACAAACTATAGATTCTCGCTGTTGGTCAAGCATCCCACATGCTACATCAAAGTGGATCGTCTCAAACTGTCAGCATTGTAAAAAAACCCAAATAACAGAAAAGATGGGAACGAACAAAAATGTGCTATATACGTTCGGAACGGGTCTGGTTCCCAATTATTTTTGCGGAGCTGCTGAACGGAGGATTCTGCACCGCCATTTCTTGGTATTTGAGATCTTTCTCCATACAATAGGGTGTTTTCGTCCATGGAACCGTCATGTCCTCAGGTGCTCCCTTGTGAAGCGCAATGGTCCGGATCAATCCACCACTAGACCCATCACGGCTGTAGGCGTGTGCGACGGCGCGTTGGCAAAAACGAACACATTCCTCTTTCGACATACCCCGCTTGTAGTTGGCGTCGAAAAAGGAATACAAGAAGATAGACCCGCTGCCACCCAAGGCGTAATCCAACTTCACACACGAGCCACCAGACGGGATGCTATAAACGGAGCCCCCATTCACAGGATCATAACCTGCCACAATAATACCGGCGGAAATATTCCACTTGTTCATGTAGCAAAGTTTTTTGAAGATATTAGCTGCAGCTGCGACGTTGATCGGCCTTGACGTATCTGCCTCATAGCTCTCTAGGTAATTTGCTGTCCGCTCGGCCAAAGCTTGAGTATCTGCCGCAGATCCACTGCGGCAACAGTACACCTTTTCGCTCAACTTGGTTAATTTGTTGCTTGCACGGTTCACCACATAAGTTCCAGTGGAAGTGCGAGAATCCGCCGCCAGCACAACACCTTCATCATACGCAACAGCCATGATTGTTGTGCCAAGTGAAACTGCTTCACTTAGCTGGGGGTCCAGGACAGCAGCGTCAGGCTCAAAGATTTCCTTCGCGCATTGCGCGGGACCGTTCATTGTCAGCTCATGAACAATTTCTCCTGGGCACGACGGCTCGTGAAGGAGTGTCCCATGAGGCCGCTTTAACATCCTTTGGTTCACTGAAAAAAAAAAAAATGCTGTGTTTTACCTCTCTTCCGCAAGAAATATAAGCGTGTGGGAAAGAAAAAGGCAAAAAAAGAAAAGAAAGCGACACCACAATGAGGGAAGACAGTTCTTCGTGCCATTAGTCAAGACACAGCGGGATCATCTCACTTCTTACCATTAAACCTTTTCAAAATACATTTACAGGACTGTAAACGTTTGCTTCTTCTCTTCACCCACTTTATGGTCTGCGGGGTTTGCCATCGCCTCATACACAACGTTGGTGGCCACTTGTTGGTGAACCGGCCTTCCCGTTGATTCACCGAAAAGATCTATTCGAAGCAAGTGGGTTTCATCCTCACCAAAACTGTGCTCAAAAAATAGACACAAACTCGCGGTTGCAGAGAACTTTGCTGGATTCAGACGGTAGACAATTCGATCTCCGACTGGAACTTGTGCTAACTGAATCTCCTCCTGAGGATGCAGACGACGCACGGAGTCGAAACCCACAACATCGGTGGGATTGCAAAATAACTTTACTTGAGAAGGCGCAAAATCATCGTTGGTACCAAGGATCGAGACACCTCGGACACGGCACACCTGCTTCAGGGGTATGAGAAGCAGCAGCTCCGGGTCGGCATCGCTACATATGGGATCGTCGTTGTCCTCGGTGCTTGGGTCCAGGACACGCGCCGCCTCGGAAACGCTGTGCCTCGCATTCCACAGCTGGAGAAAATGCAGATCAACTTGTTCATTTAAAGGAGACCCCACACCCAAAACACCTTCGCGGGCGAACCCGTCTCGCAAGTGATCATGGGATCCTGTACCATGGCGACAGTTACAAGGCATCACAGTTTTGACCTAAAGAGCGAAAAGAAAAAGCGAAGAGGGTGCGAGCAAGTCGCTTTTAACAAAACACCAATGAAACCGAACAGAAAATAACACAGCAAAAAAAAAATTAGCCGCATCTGAACGAAAATCCTTTACCCGTTTTGTGACCGTTTAGGCATTTACTACTTGCGTCTTCCAGGTGCAAACCGTGCGGTATGAAACCTGAACATCTCATCTGTCACAGCAGAAGGAGGCATAATTCCTTGCTCAGAAAAGACAAGTGTAATCATAGACGGGGGGACAAACTCCACAAGGGGAACATCCTCGCATTCTTCTGGTTGTTTGAGATCTGCAGTACTAAGGGGGAAAATACGCGCAAACTTAAATGTTTCACAAAGCACGTAAAACGGAACGTTCATAGCAGACGCAACTGTCGCGATTTGTAGCGATCCAGTGGAGTGCACAAGCCCCCCGTGCTCGGTGACACAGTATGCCCCCGTTACCACAAAATCCACTTTGCTCATAACTGCACCCACACCTGCATCAGGAATAATAGTGCAGGACTGCAGCAGTTTCTCTTTTAGCCGCAACCCCTCTTGTGTCTGTGCCGCCTTCTCCAGGAGAGCTGCTCCGGTGCCTTTGGGATACTTCCCAGTAACAGGCCGACCCTCACAAATATAAAAGTGAACACCTTCTCTTTGTTGGATAGCGCACGCGATTGCAACAGCTAGCAAGCCCCCGGAACCGTGAACCAGGATACGAGATGTGCTTCCAACAAACGGTAGCATATCGTTGATTTGATCCTTTTGACTACACTCAAAATCCTTTAGTCTTGCCTCACAGCGTGCATTCATGTTTGACAAACTCTTTTTCAAGTCGTGGTGATTCGCAGCGTCCTTGGTTAAATGAACACGAAAGCGCTCAAAACCATCACCAAGTGATTCATAGGTCTTCAGTTTTTTGGATATTTCCTTGTCAAGCTCTGAATACGTAGAAAACTGCTTTGATACCAGCAGATCCTGAACCTCCTTGACGGCCCGAACCATCACGCTAATATCATAGTCATCGCGAGGGACCTCCATTGTTCTGAAGCATAAGTCATGGACAAGAGCAAGAAGAAAACAGAAAACATCACATGAAAAACAAGGCAAAATAAGTCATTTATAACCATTTTTCGCTTAACCAGTAGCTACACGCCGGCCCCTGGAGGGGTGACGGCACCTATGAGAGAAATGAACAATAAACCGTATTTACATTAAATAGTATCAATATATCGCAGCACCTCTTCACAGTAAGTGGGGTCCTGGTGTTTTGCCAGCGCAGCACGGACGAGATCTGCTGTGGCAGACGGTGAAAATGTCGCAATGTTCTTCAGCACAGCTACAAGAACCGGCCTTAGACCGACATTTTCATCCGAGTCGTCAAGGTGAACAAGTATTTTCTTAACCAGCGGCACCAACTGCACTATAATTTGGTCAATAACAAGGGGCGAAACGGCGTTCTTAGTTTCTAAAACTGTCAGCAAGCCTGACGCGGCTTTGGCACGGATGACGTCACTCGAATCATCGAATCGCAGCATAACCCACATTAATATGTCGTTAGCACTTCCTGCATTAACAGGCATGCGACAAAGATCCGGCGTACTTGTCATGCACACAAGTCGCATTTCTGCATCGTCTGCATCCGAAGCACTGCACCAAGCAGATACCGTTTTGGAAGAAAGAGCGTACTCATTATCCTCAAGCTTTGTCTTCAATAAGCCACAGTGATGATCTTCAAGCATCGCGCAAAGGCAGTTGACAGAAACCTTCCGAAACAAATGAGCCGTGCCCCCCGGACGAAACGCACTCAACGGAAGCACGACAGTTCGCAGAAGCTCTTCCAACTGAGACGCTGAGAACACATGGGTCTTCTGCCAGAGAAGCTGCTCTAATACCCGAAGGTAGTGTAGCTCTTCAGTCACAGATTTTGTGAAGTCAATGTCAGTGAGTTTCACAAGAAAAACCCCGGACAACTGCTCTGCATACGTCCCGATTTCCCCAGAGTTAAGAACAAGGTCGGAAAATGCACTTACCGGCATATGTGCCCCGTACCGGAACAGTATTCTTCCAAAATGAAGATCATAAATTCCCATTGACTCACCGGTGACAACCGAAGAAAGATCTTTGATACAATGAGAGACCCGTGTCTGCACACACGGAAAGTCAGATGACCGCAAGCATAGAAGAGCGTAAAACAGTAAAGAATCCAACGTTCTTTGATTCACATCGTCGCGAACCTCGGGAGGTAGCGGATTCGTGGGTGTCGGAATAAACTTTCGCTCACCCAATATGTGCACCATAACATCCAGTGTATCCAGTAAAGAACACAGAAGCGCCTCTGAATCACTTTCTAGAACATCACTGGATGTCATTGCCTTGACGATTTGTGTAGCCTGAGAGGCGGACAACAAATGCTTCGAGCCCTCTATGAGATAGCGGAATGCAACCAGGATACTACACTTCACGGAAACAGCTGCTGTAGAAAATATAGTCGGTGTGGGAGCGGCAACACCACCCACAGGTGATACCACAACCGTCTTTGAACGTGATTGGAGAATCACAGGTGTGTCCTCTTCATCTTGCTTTACAGTGTCTTTTGCCGTGAGAAATGGTAGGTACTGCTCAGGTATTAAGAACTTACCCAATATTTCCAAACAAATATGCGATTCTTGTACGACATCTTGATTGTCCTCTCGTAAGGATCTGTACAATACACCCAAGATCTGTTCAACAAACTGCACCACAGACTTCTCAGCATGGTAAATGCACATCCATAATATGCGCAATGCCATGACTCGTCTGTTGTTAGAAGAGAATGGTATAACCCAATCTATTGCAGTCACATCACCAAGAATTCTCTCTATAAACCCACGCAAAGACTCAGCAACAACATACCGAGCACCTAAGGAGGGACGCCTTTGTAGAAGTGGATAAACGCTTTTGTCAACCGTCAGTAGCTTCATATCTGGATACTCTTCATCCCCGTACCACTCAATATCTTTCATAGTCACTCTTCTTTTTGTTATGTCGATCGTATTGTCCTCATTATCAAGCATGTACAACTTTCCCATGTTCTCTAAAACTTCATACGCCTTGGTGGACACTGTATCAAATCGGTCAGTCATTAGCAGTAACAAATGAGGAAGCAACCGGCGATGCTGTTCCTGACGTTCCACAATATCCAAAAGGGCCACTGAAAGAAGCTTTACGACAGCACCACGAACAGATTCAACATGGTCATTCGCCAATACAAACAAAACAAATGTTGTTGTTCTGTTGTCGGGCTCGTCCTTGCCGTCAGCAAAAATCTCCACGGCACCACGCTGAACCAATGACGCCAATGTCAGTACAGCTTCAACACGGACAACACTGTGCTTGTGAAGAAGACAGCCTTTCACCACCTTCGCCAATGGTAGTGCAATGTGCTTGACTTGCACAGGCTCAATTTCACAGAGACAAACACAAGCACGACAAGCTTCCTTCTTCAACTCTGGAAAGGCATCGCGTAAACAGTTTTCCAAGAGAACTTGAAAAAAATCAATGTAGTCACGAGGCCCAATATCATGTGGAAAGCTTTCCATACACAACACTGCCAACCTTAGCAGTAATAGGCGTAACTCCTCACTCTCTTCCACAACTGGCGAGACACCTATCCTCGTCACCACGGCAGGTAACACCCAATCAAGAACTGAAGATTTCTGTCTCGGAAGCACGGTGGTCACAATCTTAATAGCGTACTCACGGCACCGCTCAGAACTATCCTCAAATCCTCGAAGGGAATTTCGAAGAATGTCAAACTCTTCCAATTCAGTCAAGCCTCCATTTGCACATAGTTCGTAGAGCTTGGAGTAGGCTGACAATCGCTTACCTCTGGCGGGATCAGAAAGCTCATTGAGGTGCTTTGGAAGGAGGTCCATTGACGCAGGCTCACCAGCAGGCTACTTTCAGCAAACAGTATAACTGAAACAGAGACAAAAAAAATCGCTCAGGCACAGTAAAACAAAAAAAAAAACTTCCACACAAAACACGCAACTCAATACAAATAAGTATATATGAATACAATACACAATTTCAAAAAAAAAAAAACGACGGCATTGTCCATACAGTCAGACACCACATAAGCGCTGGGCACTCAAAAACGCAGCCTGGGATTTAAAACAATATGTTCTACTTTTTGTTTGTGCCAGTGTGCAATGTCTACGGCATGGATTACATCCTAACAACTATGAAACTTTGATGAAAAAAGCAGATAAACCTCCGCCACGTTATCATGATCGGTTTCGCAACGTTCCAAATATGTCAAAGCGAGGAAAGCGCGAAGCACGCTTCGCATGGCCAAGGGCGAGGCCATCGAGAAGGCCCAACGCAGATTCCCAGAAAAAGGAAAAACACTCTTTGCAACGCCTATTCTTTCCTTTTCCCTCGGAATCCGCCCTCTTTTTTCCCCGGAAGCCGCGGACCCCCGCCCCCACCCGGTGCCTTTTTTTTTTTTTAAATGCCCCGGCTTCCCGCCCGCGCACGGCGCCCCGGGCCGTTTCGGCGCTTTCTTTGGCGAATCGCCGCGGTGGCGGGGCGGCTTGCGTTTCTTTGGGCCGCTTTTGCCAATGGGGGGAACAAGGCCCCACACCACCCCGCCGGATCCGGCAAAAAGGCAGCCGGGGGCGCGGCCTTTCCGGCGTTGGGGGTCCGGCCCAGCATTTTCGTGAAGGAGGGCTTCCCCAAATCCACCCGGATCGCGCCGCGGTGTCGTGGGGGGCCCTGTTTTGCGGGGTGGCGCGGCGGGGGCGTCGTTCCGCGGCCCCCGGCCTTTCCCAGGCGCGGGCGCCCCTTTTAGCCCCGCGGGGACTTCTGCAGTGTGGCGGGGGGNTCCGGTGTTTGTAAACAATTTCAAGCGACCCGTGCGTTGTGTTGCCTTATTGCTGCTCTGGCGGAAGCGGGTCGCTTTTCCCGCGCTTTATCGGGGGCCCGTGTGGTGGGGGGCTGGGGGTCCTCTTTATGGTGATTTGGATGCCTCGATTCTCCTTAACCGGGTTCTTCTTAATTTATTGCGGTATTTTTTGGAGAAGGGGTTCTCTCTTTTTAACTCGAGGGGGCTCGGTGTGGCTTTGTACCTTTCTTGCGTCGCTTTGTTTGTCTCTTCACGGTGCTTGTATTTGTGAAAATCCATAACTCCAGTTTTGCCCATGCTGCATGTGCCCCAGTAGCGACAAGGGCAAAACTGTGTGCCAGCAAGACGCCGTTGCTCTTGCCATTGTGCGCTGCCGTAGATATGTGCTGGGTAGTTCTCCAAGACGCAAACGTTGCTTGCGCTTGGCTTCTGACGACAATACGGAGCGTACTGGACCCTGATACCACTGTTGGATTTGGCTTGCACCACTAGGGAGAGAGACAGTGGTCTCTCGTTACCTGTCGTGCCTTTGGGTCGGGCTTCTGTGCTATTACCGATACCCAATGGATGGTTGTCGGCGCTTTGCACAATGATTGTCAGTTGTTGATCCATTCTGGTAGAAATTGGTCAATTCCATGGATCTTGAAATATGAAAAGGAGCTGTGCCACTTTGCTTTCGTTTTTTGTGCTCCTAACATTTCTCTTTTTCCCTGTAAGTGTGCGTCTGTGTTCTTGACTGTTTGTTATGGGTTTCTTATTGTGGTTCTGTCACATTTTTTTGTATATTGTGTAACGATAAGTCAGTCTACATGCAATACAACTTTTGCTATGTCGTTCGCGTTTTATAGACCAATGTGTTCTAAAGTGCAGTTCGTGGCATTCTGCCGAGGACCTCAACGATCCATGTGGATGCTGGTGATACTTATTCTATTCTTCTCGTTACTGTACGTTTCAATTACATTGGAAACTGAATTGTCTGTGACGGAAGGGGTACTCAAGCCCGGTACACAAACTCCTCAGATTCTTCTCTCAACGCACACCCCAAGAGTTGTCTACATCGTTGTTCAGACGAGAGCTTCTCCTGGTTGGTGCAGAATGTTGGTGAGTTCTGTTCTCTCCAATGTGTCAGTGGTTTCTATTGGATTTGGGAGGAATTACACGCATGTCGACCGTCAAGCATGGATACTGGAGTATCTGCGTCAAGAGGGTCTGCGAGACGACGATGTGGTGGTGGTATTCGATGGCGCAGACACTCTCTTCACTGGCACCGACAAGATTCAGCGTGCCTTGGAGCATTTCTTAACCACAACGGCACCCACCGCTGATACTTTTGACGCTACAGCGATACTTCAGGGGAAGATGTCGTCTCCTATGCAATTTTCGAGCGATGCACTCTGTTACGCACCACAGATACACCTGATTGTTCCTGAGGGGCCAGAAAGACCGAAGACAAAATGTTTTTGGCTATATGCACGTATGTGGAAGGCTGTACTTTCTCCCAACAATCAGTACCTTGCCAATCTACAACGGAAAAAGTATCGTTTTCTTTGTGCTGGTGGCTACGTGGGGCGTGTGTGGGCGGTGCGCGCTGCGTCGCGTGCATACACTAGCCTCGTTGCGTCACGCAGTGATTGGTGGTGTGACCAGAGCGTCTGGACGTTGCTGTATGTATGGAGCCTCGGTCAGGATTCTGGTGTGGCGTCCAACCTGCGCCTACCGCGTGGCATTCTGAGCCTTGACTACAATCACAGTTTCTTTTTCGCTCCTTACAAGAGAGCTTTTGCCATTCCCGCCATTCTCCACTTGCCTGGTAAGGCACGGGGGTGGCGACGCCACTTGTCTCACATCCTACAGCGCGCCTCGTGGGTTCATGAGGTGTACCGCACTCCGCAAGCTCTGGCGGAGGCAAAGAGCCTTTTTCAAAGTGGTACGTCCGTAAAAGTACTTGCACTCGATGGGCACATGTATAATCACCGCTTCGGTGATTTGTGCCCCGCTGGTGATGCACTGAATTTCAGTTGGCTTTCGTATCCTCTGGAAAAGAAATGAGTCTTATCTTTCACAAAAAAAAAACAGGGAAATTCTCAGGAGACTGTCAGGCAATTAGACGTCTGTTCACTTATCATTATACCACGTTAATCTGTTTGTTTGCTTCTTGTGTCGTTTCAGCTATTTTCGAAGGGTAGGAAGTAAAGAATAACTTGCTTCTTTTTTGCCATCAGACACACCGCCAACTTCCCCTCCTCATGGCGGAGTCGTTTGGATCGGAGGATCCCAATATCTGCCATCCCGTAAGTCTCTGGAAAGCAGTGTGATTCCACATCCCTTCTGTTGCCGTGTGTGCTCGAATTGTAGATGAGGGACACCTGTAAGTCATTTCCTTCCTCATCTACTCCTCTCTCTCTTTACAGATCCAAGAAAACAGCGACTAAACACCGCATATTTCCATTGACAGAGCCATGGAGAACACAGACGCAAGCGGGCAGAACAGTGCTTCCTCGAGCGACGATCCCCCTCTTGCGCAGGGCCATCTGCCTGACGAATCCCAACAGACATTCGGAGGCTTCACCATCCAGTCCGATAACGTGGTTTTGGCCGACAAGCGTAACAGATTGGCGGCAGAGGTGTCAGCAATGGAGAATAAAAAAGAACAATTACAAGAGAAGCTATTGAGACGGCGACGCTCAGACGACACCGGATTGAAAACTTGTGCCATTGGCAGCATAAAATTCCTCCCCATGGAGGAGCTGTGCGGCATTTGCGAGATTCATATTCTTGGGAAGGTGCTTGGTGACAACGACCTCAAGGCTCTCCACACATCTAAAAAACTTACCCGAATCAGAAATTCCAAGTACCGAGGCGTCTGTGACGTGCAGCTGCTGGCCGACTTGAAGCAACTACAGGAGGTGCACTTGGAAGTTGATGGTGAGATACGGAACATGACCTCACTCAGTCGACTACCAGAACTGAGAAAGGTTTTATTGAGCAACCCAAACATATATGATAGCGACATGCATTGTCTGGGCCTCCTCCAAAACTTGGAGGAACTCTCTCTTCGAAACTGTTACCGCGTTACAAGCTGTCAGCGTATCAGTCAACTTCCACTCCTTCGGGTGCTTGATATCAGCTTTACGAGAGTCACCAATGAAGAACTGACGGGCCTCAGCGCGAGTCGCAGCCTTGTGAAGGTTGTGCTCCTAAACTGCAGGCGCCTTACAGATGTGTCTCCTCTCGCATCCATCCGAACATTGGAAGAGGTGTACCTGTCTGGGTCTGAAGGAGTGAGGAGTTTTGGTGCCCTTGGAAGGCTGCCTGTCCTGCGTCTGCTTGATTTCGGATGCACTGCTATTACCGACGAGGAGTTGCGGTGCCTCAGTGGAAGTCGTAGTCTTGTGAAGGTTGTGCTCCGACACTGCAGGTACCTTACAGATGTGTCTCCTCTCGCATCTGTCGAGACACTGGAAGAGGTGGATCTGTCTGGATGTGAAGGTGTGAGGACTGTTGGTGCTCTTGGCAGGCTGCCTGTCCTGCGTGTGCTTGACTTGGGATCTGCTGCTATTACATACGGGGAGTTGCAGGGTCTCAGTGCGAGTTGCAGTCTTGTGAAGATTGTACTCCAACACTGCAGGTACCTTACGGATGTGTCTCCTCTCGCATCCATTGAGACACTGGAAGAGGTGTATCTGTTTGGGTCTGAAAGAGTGAAGATTGTTGGTGCCCTTGGCAGGCTGCCTGTCCTGCGTGTGCTTGACTTGGGATCTGCTGCTATTACTGACTGGGAGTTGCAGCGTCTCAGTGCGAGTCGCAGTCTTGTGAAGATTGTACTCCAACACTGCAGATACCTTACAGATGTGTCTCCTCTCGCATCCATCCGAACACTGGAGGAGGTGTACCTGTCTGGGTGTGAAAGAGTGAGGAGCTTTGGTGCCCTTGGNACTGCAGGCACCTTACAGATGTGTCTCCTCTCGCATCCATTGAGACACTGGAAGAGGTGAAGCTATATGGGTCTGAAGGAGTGAAGATTGTTGGTGCCCTTGGCAGGCTGCCTGCCCTGCGTATCCTTCTCTTGGGATGTGCTGCTATTACAGACGAGGGGTTGCAGGGTCTCAGTGCGAGTTGCAGTCTTGTGAAGATTGTACTCCGAACCTGCAATCACCTTACAGATGTGTCTCCTCTCGCATCCATCCGGACACTGGAAGAGGTGTACCTGTCTGGGTGTGAAGGAGTGGGAAGCTGTTGGTGCCCTTGGCAGGCTGCCTGTCCTGCGTGTGCTTGACTTGGGATACACCGCTATTACCGACGGGGAGTTGGAGGCTCTCAGTGCGAGTCGCAGTCTTGTGAAGATTTTGCTCCTAAACTGCAGGCGCCTTACAGATGTGTCTCCTCTCGCATCTATTGAGATACTGGAAGAGGTGAAAGTCTATGGGTGTGAAGGAGTGGGGAGCTTTAGTGCCCTTGGCAGGCTGCCTGTCCTGCGTGTGCTTGACTTGGGATGCACTGCTATTACAGATGAGGGGTTACAGGGTCTCAGTGCGAGTCGCAGTCTTGTGAAGATTGTACTCCGAACCTGCAATCACCTTGCAGATATGTCTCCTCTCGTATCCATCGAGACACTGGAAGAGGTGTACCTGTCTGGGTGTGAAAGAGTGAGGAGCTTTGGTGCCCTTGGCAGGCTGCCTGTCCTGCGTGAGCTTGACTTGGGATACACCGCTATTACCGACGAGGAGTTGCAGGTTCTCAGTGCGAGTTGCAGTCTTGTGAAGATTGTCCTCCAACACTGCAATCACCTTACAGATGTGTCTCCTCTCGCATCCATCCGGACACTGGAAGAGGTGTACCTGTCTGGGTGTGAAAGAGTGAGGAGCTTTGGTGCCCTTGGGAGGCTGCCTGCCCTTCGTGAGCTTGACTTGGGATGCACTGCTTTTACAGATGAGGAGTTGCAGGGTCTCAGTGCGAGTCGCAGTCTTGTGAAGATTGTACTCAGTAACTGCAAGCACCTTGCAGATGTGTCTCCTCTCGCATCCATCCGAACACTGGAGGAGGTGAATGTGATTGGGTCTGAAGGAGTGAGGAGTTTTGGTGCCCTTGGCAGTCTGCCTGTCCTACGTGTGCTTGACTTGGGATCTGCTGCTATTCCATACGGGGAGTTGCAGGGTCTCAGTGCGAGTCGCAGTCTTGTGAAGATTGTCCTCCAACACTGCAGGTTCCTTACGGATGTGTCTCCTCTCGCATCCATCCGAACACTGGAAGAGGTAAGGCTATCTGGGTCTGAAGGAGTGAGGAGCTTTGGTGCCCTTGGAAGACTGCCTGTCCTGCGTGTGCTTGACTTGGGATCTGCTGCTATTACATACGAGGAGTTGCAGGGTCTCAGTGCGAGTCGCAGTCTTGTGAAAATTGTTCTCCGAACCTGCAGGCANTGGGATCTGCTGCTATTACATACGAGGAGTTGCAGGGTCTCAGTGCGAGTCGCAGTCTTGTGAAAATTGTTCTCCGAACCTGCAGGCACCTTACAGATGTGTCTCCTCTCGCATCCATCCGGACACTGGGAGAGGTAAGGCTATCTGGGTCTGAAGGAGTGAGGAGCTTTGGTGCCCTTGGAAGGCTGCCTGTCCTGCGTGTGCTTGCCTTGGGATCTGCTGCTATTACATACGAGGAGTTGCAGGGTCTCAGTGCGAGTCGCAGTCTTGTGAAAATTGTTCTCCGAACCTGCAGGNTGGGATCTGCTGCTATTACATACGAGGAGTTGCAGGGTCTCAGTGCGAGTCGCAGTCTTGTGAAAATTGTTCTCCGAACCTGCAGGCACTTTACAGATGTGTCTCCTCTCGCATCCATCCGAACACTCGAAGAGGTGAAGCTATATGGGTCGGAAGGAGTAAGTAGTTTTGGTGCCCTTGGCAGGCTGCCTGTTCTGCGGGATCTTTACTTGAAATGCACTGCTATTACATACGATGAGTTGCAGCGTCTCAGTGCGAGTTGCAGTCTTGTGAAGATTGTGCTCCAACACTGCAGGCACCTTACAGATGTGTCTCCTCTTGCATCCATTGAGACA
>NW_008825794.1:0-25604 GCF_000691245.1 Trypanosoma grayi | reverse complement strand
TAATATAATATAATATAATAATATATATATATATAAGCAGAAAAGGGAGAGAGGCAAAGCCCGCAAGAAAAACCGGAAGAGAGAGAAGGAGTTGCGCAAGCATAAACAAGCACAGCCGTCCACACCAACCCAGCGCTCGTATATTCTACTGCTCCCTTTCCCCTTAGCACCATCCCTGTTTATTTGTCTTTTTTTTTGCTCTCATCTCAGCATTCACCTCTAGATCCTCTCCTTACCACCACCACCACCACCACCACTACCAGCAGGCCACTCCCTCTCATTCATTTTCCCTTTCGATCTTTCGTTCTTCTTTTGTTTCTCTTCGCGCCTCCTTTTCTTTGACATCTCGTTGTACCCCCTTGCTGCCCTGACTTCTTGCTTGGTTCTTGTTTGTTTGTCTGTTTTTTTTTTCGCGTTAATCCCGCACCCAACATCGCCCCGTTGAGTGCACGGGCCTAATCGCCTCAGTGTGTCTTTTTTTTTTCGTTCGTGTTCTTGTTGTTGTTTTCAATTCCTTCCCTTCGCACATTCGCAACGCATGTATCATGGTGATGGTAATGACGAGACCGCAAGCAGGGAGGACAATGAAGCAACAAGGTGATCCAAGGAAGAAACACAAAAGGGGTGCAGCAGACACACACACACACACACAGAGAGAGAGAGAGAGAGAGAGAAAAAAAAAGAGAGAGAGACGCACACAGGAAACACGTGAAGACAGGCATCTCATATGCGTTTCAGGCGCGGCACGAACCCTGGCACACTCTTCCCCAGCGTCCGGGGAGAGACGGGCCCCTTGAGCTCCTTCGTCTCCTGCCGCTGTGGCTTCTTGATAGCCATGCGTATCTTTCCCCCCGAGACTAAAATGCAACCGGCACCGTTCTGGTGGCCGGCATAGTCGGATGTGGAGAAGATTGTCACGACTCGAGCGTTGTCGGAGAGGCGCAGCCCATCGGCCTTCTCCTGGTGAGCACGGAAGATGTACTGGTAGTTGTAGCGCTCACAGAACATGTCGACGGCGCGCGAGCCGAAGGTCTTGATGTCGGGCCCACGTGGGTTGGGGCCAAAGCCGTACTTATCGAGCTGGTGGTTCGGCGGCGCGGGGTCAGACCAGAGCAGGTCGTTCACCATCATGCGCTGCGCCACATTGGTCGGGTCGGTGCACTGCACTACGGGAATACGCGGGAAGGCGGGGTCCGACAGGATCTCCAGTCGCTTGTCCTCACCGCCCGAGTACTGTGGTAGCCCACCATGAACACAAAATATCTTCTTGTCAATGTCAGCGATGACGGGGAGAAACTGAAACACCTCGTTTACGGCCACCCACACATCGATGCCGCGGTCACGACCGAACTTGTCGAGGCACTGGTACTTGAAGGAACTGTAGCCGTACACGTCCATGTCACCATTGACTTCCGGCGACTCGTGGTTGCCGCGCAGCAGTGTCACCTTCGATGGGTTAATCACCTTCAAGGCGAATAGGTACATAACGCACTCTAGTGAGAAGGCGCCGCGGTCAACGTAGTCCCCGAGGAAAAGAAGGTGCGTCGTCGTGTACTTTAGCATGATATCATCAAAGGCCACCACCTTCTCCAAGAAGTACGCCATGTCGGCGAAATTACCGTGGATGTCTCCAAAGACAGTGATGGGAGACTTCAGGCGGACAAAGAGCGGCTCCTTCGCCACAACTTCACGGCACTGATTGCACACCGAAATGACGAGTTTGCAAAACTCTGGGAGGCTTTCGTAGGTGAATCCGTTGTGGTGTGGGTTGGCGGCACGGCGTATCGTGTCAATAAGACGTGCCGCATCTATTGGCGGCTGCGTTGGGGAGTTCATGTAGTTGCGCATATCCTGCAGCTGCAGCATCGTGCTGTGGCTGGCGACCGCCTCATCGAAGGCGCGGGGTTTCGTCCCCGTTCCAGGCGACATACCCGCTCGCGGTGTGTCTGGCTCCGCCACACCCTTCTGGCCCACTGCATTCTGCAGCAAATCAACAATGGTCACTGTTTGTGGAAGGTTTACAAAGTCATCTTCGCAGAGAAGCACATTCTGCGAAAAGACATACTTCTCCGGCACGCACGCCGCTCCGGAGCCCTGTGCGTTGTCGTGCCCACGTTTTTCATCGCGCCGCTTCCCGTGGAAGGCGGGCTCCGCCAGGATGACGCTCTCCATCAGACGCAGACGCTCTTCCATCTTGAAGACGGTGTTGGCGACGTTTGGAAGCAGCTCAGGTGGCACCTTGGAAATAAAAGTATTGAACTCCAATGATGTGAGCTTAGTGTTGCTGATACAGTCATAGTTGGTGTTGCTGCGACCCGACAGTATTTCATCCGTCGTGATGAGATCAAGCTCGACCGACCAGTCTGGCTTCAACGTCTTGATGCGGCCCACCTTGTACAGTGCCCTGCCATCGGTAGAGTCCTCGACGCGGCAGCGGACAAAGAAGCCTGACACCAATGGGAAAAGCTTCGATCGTATCTTGTGGTGCCACTCCGAGAGCCGCTCGCGGTTGATGGTGACAGCCTGCGCCATCTCAAGTGTGATGATTGTGTCGGAACGAAAGGAGGGACTGATGCCCACCGGTGTGAGGTCAGGCGGAGCCTGTGGCGACGACGGCACATTCGGCGGGTCCATTGTTCTTTTTCTTGTCGTTTTTTTTTTTCTTTTTATCTTCGTTGCTTTCTCTTCGCTCAGGATCCTTGGATTCGGCTTCCTAGCAGACGGTACACCGCTGAGGACGGGAGCTCACAAAGCTACCTGCTTAGCCGTAAGAAATCATGCAGGCAGAGGCAGTTAAAGAGAGAAGGGAGAAGGGAGAAGGGAGAAGGAGAAGGAGGAGGGAGCAAGGGAAGATCGACAGGAAGTGACGTCTAGGTGTGTGGGCGTGCATGGCTCCGTCCGCGCGTGAGCATGAGGCGGAGCGGAGATAGAGCGAGAGCGAGAGGGTGATGCCGAAAGAAAAGAACCACAGCACGGCCAAGCGCAATGTTCCCGACGTTTCAAAAGGTTTTTCCCCCTATTCCTTTTTCCCCAACTTTGCTCCTCAATGAAAGAAAAGAAAACTCAAAAGGTGCGGCGCACGAGTGTACATTAAATGAAATACACCCTACGATATGCTGCGTTCTTCCGTGCGACTGGTCTCTGCTTCTCTCTTCTTCTCTTCCCCTCCCCATTCCCATTCCCATTCCCCACCACATTCCTTCACATACTAAAAGTAAACAAACTTTTTTTATTGTTCGTGTGTAAATCGTGTACATGTTATTGTTCTTGTCGTTCCGCGCGCGTGCGGGTCTTCCTTCGCTACGCGGGTGGCGCCGTGAGGGCGGGGCAACACGTGCCGAAGTCCGTGATTCGGCCGAGCGACTCCCGCGCATCGCCGGAGAGCTCGAGTGACTGACAGTGGGCCTTGGCAAGCACCTTGCACGCTAGTGAGAGCGTCTTCTCTACGTCGAGGCTCACGCGTGGCGCTGCATTGAGCAACTCCGAGAGTAGCGGCGCCTCCTTCGCCGCCTCGTCTTCACCGCCGTCGGCACACCGAGGACGGTCCTCGATCGCCGTGACGGCGCCACGCGAGTGGTACACGCTCGTCAGCGGCAGCACTGGCGCCGACAGGTACACCGACGACGGGGTCGGCGGCCGCGGCAGTGCCACCAGAAGCTGCTGCTGCTCGCCGAGCAGCTTCTTCAGGTTAGGGGGCTTAATCACAGCGGTCGGCATGGATGGATAGTGACTCCGTCTTCCTTTACGCTCTCTCCTTCCTGCCACGCGTGCACGCGAGGGCGCCACAAAAAATCGAAAGAAAAGCATGTAAGAGAAGGAAACCACGAGGCAGCAAACAAGAGCGCAAAAAGTGGGGATGGAAATATGGAAAGCCAAGAGAGCCATAACCTGCAGCCGCGCTCCCTACAGAGATATACACAGGCACACATCCATATGTAAACACGTATTTGTAGGGACTCGCTCGCCTCACAAACGGGCGTCGTCACTCTGACGAAAGGAGATACTTCGGTTTTTTTTTGTGCTTTTTGTTGTTGTTGCCTTGATTGTAGTTCTTGTTTACATCAAACACCCGCATCTTCCCCCTCTTCCTCCCTACTCTCCCTCACGCCACCACTTCCACAGACATACAGACAAAAGACACAGCGAGGCATACGCACCGACTCATTCCTTCTTTGTCTGCCGTCTAGCTTTCTTGTTCTTCGCCTTCTCCGCCTCCGCGTCAAGGATCATCTGCATCTGATCCGCCACGTGCTGCAGCATGTCGTCGAGTGTCTCCCCCTGCATTTCGCCTACCTCAACACGAATGCCATCCGCATCGTTGGCCGAAAAGGCAAGCGTACGCCTCATGTCAATGGACTCAATCGTGTTACTGAAATCCAGCAGTTTCAGAACCTTGGCTGTGCGTATTACCTCCTCCGTTGCCTCCACCGTCTTGGTGCCGAAAGTGTTACCTGCGCAGTTGACAACGACAAGGGCTGTATTTTTCAGAAGCGCCTTCACGATGGCGACCCCACCGTCATCCGTGAGGCCGTTGTCGGCGATGCTCAGTCGCTCCAGCGATGGAGGGTTTGCCGCGATGAGAGCCGCAACCTCCAGTGCACCGTCGTCGCCAAGCATGCAGTTGGAGAGATTAAGCGAGCGCACGCGATTCGGTGCGGCGACAAAGCGTGGACGCAGCTCTTGCATCCCCTTCAGTCCAAGTGTGTTGCTGTGGAGACTGAGGTCGAGTATGTGCTCGTTGTTCTCCAACAGCCGGCCAACGGCCTTGCACCCGCGGTGCCGTACATCGTTGCGGAACAAGTTGAGCGATGTTATACCCTTCCCGGCAAAGCGCTGCATCGCCTCGCAGAGGTACTCTGTCCCCTCATCACCGATCTTGTTCGCCATAAGGTTGTATACGCACAACGGGTTGCGCTGCATGGAGCGCAGCAGACACTTTGTGCCCATCGGGCCAATGTTGTTCCAGCTCAGGTCCACTCGCGTGAGGTCGCGGTGGCACGCCGCCGCCTTGCTCATTGCGAGCAGCGTGGCGTCGCCCAGGTCGTTAGCCGCTAGAATGAGCGTAAAAAGTGTACGGTTCCACTGTCCGGGCTGCCCATTGGGGCTGACATTCGGAATGAAGGCGCTCGCCAGCGCAATGCCCCCAACATCCGTAATGTCGTTTTGCGCGAGGTTCAAATGTTGAATGCTCTCGTTCCTGCGAAGAACCTCCGCCATCGTCACAGCCCCCTCATCGCCAATGTGGTTCTGCGCAAGGTCTAGACGCACCACATGCCGACTCTTCATGAGGGCGGTACCGATGATAAGCGCACCGCGGGGGATGAGGTTCCTCCCCTGCAGCTCCAACACAGGCGAAAGGAGTGCCGCCTTCCACTTCCTCCTGCTGAAGAAGTTCGTCGTCGGGTCCTTGCTGGTGCCGGGCGGCGGTATCTTCTCCTTTTTCTTGCCCATCCTCGAGCTGTACTACGTTTGTGTGTGTGTGTGTGTGTGTGTGTGTGTGTGGTCCAGGGCAGTCAGCCATAATAGCAAAAAAAAAAGAGAGAAGGGAGAGTACTGTCTACGCACATAGTCTGACGTGCACGACGTCGCATCGGAAAGAAAGTGTGCCCTAGCACCAATCTGCAGCAGCAACCGCAGTGGGGGGAAATTAATCGAACTTTTACACCCAGATGATGCAGTCAATACTTCTCCATCCGCCGCGGCTGGCGGAGGGCGGCGAGAAACGCCTCCTTAGTGGCTACTTGCTTCTTCTCATGGGCCTTATCCGCCGTCAACTGCTTCTCGTGTGCCTCCACAGCTTCGCCCGCCTTGCGAGCATGTGCGAGGGAGTTGAAGAGACGAACCACACCTGTCGTGGCGACAGTGCGAAGACGGTACTCGTAGTCGTGGCGGTTCTGGTGCTGCAACAGGCGGTTGTGGCTCTGATTCTTTACAGCGCGGTGCAGCAGCTTTAGCCCCATCGCTTCCGCGGGTGTGCGCTCCGCGGAAAGGTCGGTCTTTGGCACAATCTTCTCGATTTTGGTACCCACAATTTCCATAGCAGCGCGGCCAACTGGTTTCTGTAGCATTGGTGCGGCTCGCGTGGTGCTCTGCGCCGCGATCTTCGTCTTGGTTTTCTTGACGGCAGCCTCCTTCCTATCCTGTGGGGCCGCGCCCGTCAATTCAGCGATGCGCTTCTGCAGACTAGCAGGTGAGAGTTTGGGGGCGCGTTTCACAAGCGCGACGGTCTTCTTGCCCTTAGCCCTCTTTGCTGTTCTGCTCTTCTTTGGCGTTGACAGCTTGCCAACCGCGCCGCGAAAGCGTCCAGCCATCCCTTCGCTATTGACGTGGCTTTCTTTGTTTGTTGGCTGTTTTGTATGTGTTGGGCCAGAGGAAACATTGAAACCACGTAGTGACACGGTATGCCATGCGAACACACACACGGAGGGAAAGAGAGAGAGAGAGAGAGAGAACGAGGCAGAAGCGAATGAAGTGCTGTGTCGAGTAGGCCTACTGTCACCATCATGCTTCCCCTTGCACACTACCATTTTATCTTGAAGTCAGATTTAAACGTGTCTTTATTATGTATATATATATATATATATACCATTATCCTTACTTGTGGGAGTGGTTTTTTCTTGTTTCTTCTTCTTTTCCTTCTCTTTCTTGCTTTCCCTGATACAATCCACACCACCCAGGAGGTTTAGAAGACGCATTACAACACATTGGATGTCCCTTTTATTTGCGCTCCTACGCACTCGCACACACAGAAACACACAGGGAGAGAGACACACAAACTGCACCGCACTGTCGAATCCATCACGCGCGTCATTGGGTCACAAGCGTCAGTAATTCCTGTGAGTGCTGCGGCCGCCACCACCACGGCCATTGCTGTAGTGGCCACCGCCACCATTGCCGCCGTAACCGCTACGAGCACCGCCGTAACCGCTACGAGCACCGCCGTAACCGCCACGCGCACCGCCGTAACCGCCACGCGCACCTCCGCGGCCGCCGCGATTGCCGCTGTTCAGTTCCCGTGCAATGAT
Source organism: Trypanosoma grayi (assembly GCF_000691245.1). NCBI lineage: Eukaryota > Euglenozoa > Kinetoplastea > Trypanosomatida > Trypanosomatidae > Trypanosoma > Trypanosoma grayi. The sequence goes on along the minus strand of NW_008825794.1, from coordinate 18,579 downwards.
GGGTGGCAGCGACTCAATGACGCTCAGCTCCATCCCGCGGACGGGCGTTGCGAGGATCTGCTCCACCGCCTCCTCCGTCACGTCAAACACACAGCCCGGGGTGTCCTGCAGCAGCGTGATGTCGCGGCACCGCGTGAAAAGGTTATCACCAAGGTTGTTACGCAGAATGCTGCAGAAAACAGGAATGGGGAGCGTACGCTGTGCCAACATTTGTATCGTCGCGGAGCCCTTTGCGCCAGTGATGAGGCCGCGCTTTGTGATATTCGTGGTGTAGCCGCTCATGACGGCGAGGGCAGAGGCAAGAATCTCCGTCGGGTCCGCGTCCTTCAGCAGCTCAGCCGCCTGGTCCATGAAGAGATCAGTGGCGCTGCGTTCCACGCGCGCCAAATCCTCCGCGGTGTCTCGCGCCACCGCCTTGAGAATCTCGTCGCGTGTTGGCGCGGGGAGTACCTCAAACTTGATCTTCGCGTGGCGCTCGATGCGCTCCACGACGTACTCATCTTTCGGCTGGTGCAGCAGCACGCAGACGCCCTTGCGGCCGGCACGGCCAGTCCTACCGGCGCGGTGGATGAAGGCATCGATATCGGCAGGGGGCGCGCACTGAATAACGAGGTCCACCATCGGCAGATCAAGCCCGCGCGCGGCAACGTCTGTCGCGATGAGAACGCTGAACTTGTTGTCGCGGAAGCTCTTCATTGTGCTTTCACGTTGCTCCTGCTGCATGTCGCCATGCAGGCACTGAGAGTCCAGCTTCGTGTTATTGATGGACAAGTCATGGCAGTCTTTTTTAGTATTGGTAAAAACGAGGGTTCGACCATGGCGACCGCTGTACACTTTCACCAAGTCCGCCAGCATGCTGGAGACTTCGTTAAAGCTGCACTTGCGACGGTAGAACTTGATGGTGTTGGCGGTACGCATCGTGCCATGGCCAACCATGTCGATGAACTCCTTCTTCTTGGAGATGAAGGAGCATGTGTGTACCCAATCTGGCACCGTCGCGGAGAAGAGAAGCGTCTGGTGGCTTGGCTTCCCGGCCTCGGAACCATTCTGCTCCGCCACCTTCTGCAGTAGCTGTTCAATATCGTCCTTGAAGCCGATGTCCAGCATGTGATCAGCCTCGTCGAGGCACACCATTTTCACCCGGTCAAAGCGCAGTGTACCCTTCTCCAGGAAGTCCTTTGCGCGACCCGGGGTGGCCACGACAACGTCAACACCATTGAAAAGAACACGCTCCTGTGTGTTGTACGCAACGCCGCCGTAGAGCGCCGCCACAACGAGTCCACCACTGATGCCGGCAACGACGTCCCGCACCTGAATGGCGAGTTCTCGTGTGGGACAGAAGATGACCGCGGCAGGCCCGCGGCCGCGCTTCGAGGTGTCGTCCAACTGTGCGAGTTTTTCCACGATGGGAATGCTGAAGGCGAGCGTCTTGCCGCTGCCAGTTCGCGCCTGCACAAGCACATCAGTACCCTTCATGATTGCCTCGTACGTAAGGGCCTGCACCGGGAAGAGCGTCTCAATGCCTTGGCTGCGCAACGCCTTAACTGTGCCGTCGGAGATGCCGAAATCAGTGAAAGGACGGCTTGTCGCGACGGAGCCGTTGTTAGGCACCGCAGCATCTCCAGCAGCAGCGACTGCAGAGGAAGAATCCTCAGCTGCCTCGTTCGTCTCGAGGCGCTTGCGTTTTTCCCTAGGTGCATCTTCACTCTCCATCTCTCGCACATGTTCACCAGACCGCCGGGACATTTTTTTTTAGGTGTACGTTTCACTTTCTCTCCTTTTCGTTTATTGAAAACTTACTCACTCACTCTGCTTGTGTGACTGTATTCTGATGCGTTAATTTCACGCGCTAATTACTACTAACCGTAACGGAATGATTGTATGCGTACGTGTGCGCGTAGCCGTTTTGGTTGTGCAGCCCAACACGAGTCAAGGGAAGACAAAACGAAAGCACACAAGAACAACAACAACACAAAAAAAGAGAAAAAAAAAAAGAACCAAGGCGAAGGATGAACAAGAATAATGATGAAAACAGACGAACCAAGGAGAGCGCTTCAATAGTAGAGGGAATCCCCCCCCCCCCNCCCCCCCCCAGCAGCTATACGCACCAGCGACGTTGAGTGCATCACGATGATAGTGAAATAAGGAGGCAGAGGGGAATATAGAAAAGGAAATGATAGAGGGGGGAGATAAAAAAACAGGACGGCGTATGCGAGTAAATTGCTTGTGTATCAATGTGCGCGGCACCAAGCTACATTGCAGCCGGAAAAGCTGCTATAGCTTCTGTTTTCTACGGACAGAAGCCAAAGTACGATGTTACGGAGGAGCGCGACGCACCGAATGGGACACTAATACAACGCCCACCGACGGGGGCGCCATTGCCGTCGTAGAGAGTACTCTCCGGTGGCTTCATGGCGTCAAACGCCCGTTTTATGTACTCGCGGTCCCCAACGAGCTCGCGCATTGGCAGTGGCCACGTCTCTTTACCAAAGGTGCTATCGACATGACTTCCGTCATCGCTTGTGCGAAACCAAGCGAACTGAAGCGCCTCTTGCGCGCGCGGCCGCTTAGTCGGGTCAAACTGCAGGAGCGCCTTCGTAAGTTCAACCGCCTCCTCTGGGACACCGCTCCATTGTGTTTCGGCAAAGAGCGGACCGTCCTCCATCTCCTTCACCAGTTGCATCTTATTACCAGAATGGCGGAACGGCAATTTGCCTCCCAGCATCACGTACAAGATGGCACCCACTGCGTAGACGTCCATGCGAGATAGCAGGTCCGGCGTGGTAGCGAGCTGTCCGCTCTGCGTGAGACTCTTCACCGTCTCCGGCGCCGCGTAGTTGAGCGTGCCGCAGGGCGTCGCAATAAGGGGACTGTCGCAGTGCGAGTCGAGCGACTCGCCCGATGCCGACTTGGGCGGGCCGTGCAGCGAAAAGCGGGCGCCACCAAGCCGCGCACGTGCACCGCCATGCCGCGGAAACGCTCGCGCAAGGCCGAAATCGACGAGCGTCACGTGGAAGTCACCGCCGTCGATGGGCGTCACTAAAATGTTTTCCGGCTTCACGTCCCGGTGAACGACGCCGACGTCGTTGTGGAGGTACGCGAGCGCGCATAGCAGCTGCTGTACCACCGACCGCACCTGCGGTACCGAGAAGACAGTGTCCCGCAAGGCCTTGAAAAGCTCACTGCCGTCGACGCAGTTCATCACAATGACGACGTGCAGCGGCGTGTGGAAACAGTCGAGGAGTTGCAGGCAGTTGCTGTGGCTAATGCGCCCCAGCACCTCCACCTCGTTTATGACGTCGAGGCGCATCTTTTCTGAGGTGAGGTCGCGTTTGCTGAACACCTTGAGAGCGACGGCATCCCCCTTTTGCACCTTCTTGCCGTCAACGAGACTCACCGCTTTGAAGACTGACGCAAACGTCCCACGGCCAATAAAGTCGTATATGTCATCCGTCTCGTACAGCTGGTCAATGTGCCGCTCTTCCCGAAAGGGGAAGAGTGACATCCGGCGCAAGGTGTGGGCTTCCCTTCGCTTTCCTCTACCACTTCACAGAGCCAATGTAACCATAAATGGCGATAAGCAGCGAAATCAAAGAAAAAGAAAAAGGAAAACAAATCCGGCGCCCCGCATGGCAGAGAGAGGAGCAAAACATCACCGATAAACAGTCAGCACAACAACACGAACCAACAACAAGAACAGAAGCAGCACTAACAATCGTAGTAGTAGTAGTGGTAGCAACCCAGCTGCAATCGTGTCACCCTTCCTGTACATTCTACGCCTATCCAAGGACTGATGGAATGCGGCGCCACCGCAACAGCCACCATCCGCGTCATGTCACATCACCGTCTTCCACAGGAGAACTGACATTTGTCCCCATGTGATGTAAATGTAACCCTTTGTCTCGTGTGTGACGTAAGAGCCGAAGTTCTTCCCCACGACACAGTGCCACACACCCTTATACTTCCGCTGAAACTCCCGCTTCACGAAGGAGGCGACAGCGTTTTCAAGCGACTCCGTCTCGAAGGCTTGAATGACGAAGTTGCGCGCGTCCTCCTGCATGTCCTTCGTCATATCCGCATTGAAGTTGAAATCAGCCAACTTAGTCATTCTCCCTTCCTTCGTAACACACTTGCTCCTACCTGCCGACACCACGCGTAGAAATGCACACACACACACACACACACACACACACAGAGAGAGAGAGAGAGAGACATAGAAAAGAGATGGAGAGAGAGAGAGAGAGCAGAAAAACCAAAAAAAATAAGAAAAAAAAACATCAACAAAGAACAATGCATGCACAAATAGAAAGAAAACAGAGAGGCATATGTGCACCACTGCAGCACCTTCTTTGAACTTTACGCGATCCATGAGACGCACCTAGCGTATCGATGCACACATCCCTTTCTTCCATGGCACTCCCTTGCCTCATTGCCCACTTACGACATTGGAGTTCTTTCGATCAGTAACTGTACAGCTTCCCTTATCTCCCGCAGACCCCGCATCAGACCCGCATCTACAAGCTGTGACTCGTCGTGTTGCCGCGCAAACGCGTCCGCCAATGTGCTAACGCCATGCGCGAGCACTCGATTACTTTCAAGAAGAAACGCGTTGGTGCGCATGAGCTCTGCCTTTTCATTCTCAAGGCGCTTATTATTCAGCAAAAGACGTTCGCCGTGCTCTCTTTCTCGCCGCGCCACAGACGCCGAGCGCCGCACGTCCCGCGGGGTGGTCGTCCTGCACATGACGACGCCGGAGTCGTCATCGTCATCGTCGTCATCGTCATCGTCATCGTCATCGTCGTCATCGTCATCGTCATCGTAGTCATTGCAGCCCAACTTCTCGACGCTCCACTGCGGCTTCGAGTCCTCATTGAGCTCTGCTTCCTGGCCATGGTCGACAAAGCTTCCGTCGCTACTCTTATCCGCCATGGCCGGCGTCACCTTCTGCGTGCGACAGCGGTAGAGAGAGTCAGAAACAAAAAAAAAGAGGACGAGAAAAGGAGGCGTGTGATGAAGAGGGGCAGAGGCGTGTGTGTGTGTGTGTGTGAGGCAGGGGAAGCTAGCCAGCAGCAGACGCAGAAGCGGCAGTGGCGAGGGAACGCAAAGGCCGACAAGAAAATGCAGCAAGACGCAAAGCGAAAGAAACCCCCCGCCAAAGTACATACGGAGCCAACTTGGACACGAACTTCAAGAACAGAGCAGAGAGCACACAGGTCGGCTTTGGGTCGGCAAAATAAGAGAACTAAAACCGCTAAAAAAAAAACGATCGATTGCTTCACTTTGAATCCTTGGTCATTTCCTACGCCTGAAATTAGCTGCTTCGGCCACACCACACAGACTTTCCCGTGCATCATGACGGTATCTAAAGCTCAAATTTGGATTTCCTCTTTTCTCAGGCATCCGCATCCTTGACTCAAAGCTCCGACGCCGAAGACCATAGCTGCACCTTTATTTTTCCTTTCGTTTTCTCTTCGATTTTCGTTGTATGTTTGTGCATGCGGCAAGAGAGGGTTCCTTCAGATAACATAGTGAGGGCGCAGTACTACGGATTTTCCTGCGTGCTGCCGCCAAGCAAGCCTTGGGCGGTGTTGAAAAGATTCACAGGCGATTTCCCGTCTGTGATGAGATAGCCCTTGAGGCCCAACCCACCAAGCAGTTTCGCCTGCATCTCCGGCCCCGCCCGCGCAAGCGACACGAGTGTCTCCCGCCCAATGGCACTCACCATGCGGCGTACCCTCTCTGCCTCCGTTTCTGCCAACTGACGAGCCTTGGCAATCTCCAGCTCGTTCTGACGTCTTGCAAGCTCCAGTTCGAGGTCCTGCTTCTGTTTCTGTTTCTTAAACTCTGAATCCGCCGTTATTTGATACGCCTTGGCCCGCATCTGCGCCTGTTTCAATTCAGACTCGACTTCGATAAGAAGAGATTCTGCCTTGGCCTTGGCCTCCGCAACAGACTGGCCGCTTGCCTGAACCGCCTCGCTTTGCGCCTGCAGCTCCAGCCATCTTGTCTTGGTCCGTTCTACCTCAATCTTGTCGAGCAGCTTCTGTCGCTCCAGCTTTCCCTTCGCCTCCTGGTCCTTGCGCTCCTTGCCGTGGCGCGCGGCCGCTTCCTGCGACTTGGTCGTAATCTCAATGGCAAGCTGCACCGACTTCTGTAGACTATCCCGTGTCTTGGCATCAGTCGGCTCTACGGACTGGATGTCAATGTTTGTCACGACCAAGTTATTGGTGGGGAAGCACAGAGAGTTTTTAATGTTTCCATCTGCATCGCAGCCAAAAACCGCCTCTCGGATGATTTTTGCAGAGTTACGGTGAAATGAGTCGAAATCTTCGGCCGCCACGGCGCCACGCACGCGCGAGGCAATCGTCTTGCAGCAGTCTCCAACAAAATCCGGCACGGAGAAGATCTTTGCGTCGGGAGCCACACGGTCTACATCGAAATACCAATTGTAAGACAAGTTAAGCTGCAAGCGGGCGTGATCGGATGTCTCCACGACAACCGTGTCGCTCGAGAAACGCGGACCCAGGAAGAGCTGCAGGCACTGAACCACATTTGGTACTTTTGGTTTGCCCCCACTGAGCGAGAGGACTGTGAACTCCTCATCTGGAGAAAGAATGATTAAGTTCGGTCCAGAAACAACGCGCGGTTTCTTCTGCTTGTAGTCATAGATCTGAACTGCCGCATTGTGTTGGACATTAAAGCGCACAATACGGTGTCGCACGCGGGTGCTAACAAAGTTGGGGTCCCTTTCACCTTGTGTACGACGACCATCGGGGCAGGCGAGCAACGCCTCTACCTCCGGCGAGAGATTCTTATCCCAGAGCACCTCATGTTCATTAAGCATATACGGCTCCCCAATCACCGCCCGCACTACGCCTGTCGTCGTGTCCATTACGTAGATACCTTCATTTTTGTCCAGTGCAATCACACTTCGCTGCTCGATTATGCGAACACCCACTTCGGGGACATACTCCGCGGCGCCCCACAGCATCCACTTCTCGCCAGGACGGCGCAAGCGGCCATCCTCACCGCCCTCCTTGACAGTCTCCACAGCTTGCAGCAGCAGCGCTTCATCTTTTCCAATCACCTTCACCGGCTGCACACCACCAACGAGTTTCTCACCGGGGTGAAGAAAGAAGCTGCACGGTCCTCTGCGCACACTCTGCTTGCCAAGCTGAATTACACCATCACTTCCCACTGGGTTCTCCATCACGCAGTATTGTTTCCCATTCAGTACAATCGCCTGCACCGTGGCAATAACACTTTCATGCACGTCAGGAATATGTATGGGTGCGTCCTTGTTAGTAACGAGCCACCGCTCCCCCGCCCTGTGTGAATTTCCGTACACGTCGGTGAAGTTGTGCCGCGCCTCAAGATGAATCGCTTGGCTGTCGCTCAGCACGATGCCGTTGACTGTCCCAACAATTTCCTCTTCGACAGCAGGGAGGTACGCACCTACTGTCTCGTTCAGCCACGTCTCACCGGCCCGTCGCCGCACCCCGCCACGGTCGGTGAAGTCCATCAACGCGCGTAGCTGCAGCGCCGTGTTGGCATTGACGGCGTGCGCAGCCACCTCGCGCACCACTTCCACCTCAACACGCGGCACGTATGTCTGCGGGCCTTCCACCATCCACTCCGTGCCGGCGCGCACGAGCCCGCGCACGCCGTCGGTAAAGTCGCACACACATCGGACGTGGTAGCCCTTGTTGGGGGGAATCACCTTCAGCGTGGAGAGCCAATTACCATTTTCGCACTTGAGCTTCTCTCCCGGTTGCAACGGGAACGGTTGCTGCTCAAAGCGAATCTCCTCCTCACCCATGCGCAACCGCACACTTGTGTTTGCCTCCAGGACCGGCTGTCCAGCCTCGTCGCGCACGCACGGGTTTTGCACGACACAGAAGCACCGTGGCGGTACCACAATGCAGGGCAGCGGTTCAAAGAGACATCGCTCATGCCCTTTGCGTGTGTACACTAGCGGCCCCACTATGCATCGTGTTACATTGGTGTTGTTATCCAGCAAGTGAACGTAATGGTGCCGTTTGATGCGTATGATATCACCCATCCTCGACCGTATGTCAATACGTAAAAGAGTATATGCGTGTGTGCGTTTGTGTAGTTATATAACCACGTATATCAATATACACAAGAATAACGTGGACTTCACTATTCCTTCAACAAAAGAAAGCACACACCAATCTTTACAAATATATATATATATATATAAATATATATCGGCAACAGGGCCAAGCAAAAAAGAGAGACGTACAATACCACAGAAAGAAAAGGAAAACAAGATCACAAGAGGAAGAGACGGGACAAGCCCACACACAACAACACCCACGCAAGCACAGACACACAGGCATATGAGCAGGAAGAGCGAACATCACCCTCAGCATTTTCTATGTCTACCTGAGGTGCAGGAAAGGGTCAAGCATCTAGAAGAGATTACGAACAAAAAAAAAAAAAAAGAAATGCCTCTATCAAAGCTTCAGCCAGGCGTGAACTGCCTCTGCAGAAAGGACTTTTTGGATGAGATCAGTAACGATAATAATATCAATAACAATGGTACTGCACGGGACGCGAGTATCACCGTTTTTGAGAACGCTGAACATCTCTGTAAAGTCGCTGAATCAGCTGGTCACGTTCAGACAGCTCCCGTTGAAGTCGTTCGATCCCTTCCGCGTGGCTCCGCCGCATCTCTTGCAGCTGTGCATCGTAGTGAGACTCCGCCATTTCGGCACGAAGGCGCAGCTCCTCTTCTCGAGACGCCGTGGACCCATGTCGGGCACAGTATTCCTTCAATCCCCTCGTCTGCACTCCGAGTTCCTCCTGCATGCGATCCATGTCACGGACATCGTCTCGCAATTCAGACGCGCGAGAGGCGATCTTCTCCATCAGACCATACAACTCGTTCATCTGCGTCACCATCTCGCTTGGTGGTAGCAGGTGAAAATACGACATGGTCTGGCGCGCCTTCTCTGTGAGTGCATTAATGCAGCGATCCACGGCCAACAGTTCCCCATGTGCTGCGCCAATAGCCTCCTTGAGAGAAGTACGCCGGGCCTCAACACATTCGATTTCAGCCGAAACAATAGACCGACGCATCTTTGCAAGTGACATTACATGCGTAGCATGCTCCTGTGCCAGATCCTCGAAGCGGCGTTTCCTCAGTGGTTGTGGCAAAATTTGATGCAGCAGCAGAGGCTCCCGCTCGTACGAGTTTGTCTCTTTGTTAAAGGAGACAATAGGGAAGGTGCCGACCTCACGCGCCACAAGGGCGCCCAGCTCGTCTCGCCGTGAGATACACAAATCCCACACAGGCTTTGTCACAAGCACTTGTCCTCCCTGTGCTAGTGAGCAAGTGTGAATGACTTGAGAAACCGCACGACCGTAGTAGTGACATCGGTAGGAATTCCCACAAGGTATTGCTGTTGGCTCCACAAAGGCTTCGCCGGTGTGAACCGCCATTGACAACCGCAGTCCACGGAACAGAAGTGTATTTCCTTCGTCATACTCTTCCTTGCCCCACGCACTGCGGAGTAGGGATTGTGGCCACGGCAACTGCATCATCCACCACTGCAACTCTGCAGCAAAACGGCAAGCAGCCACTGGGTCGTTGAAGGCGAGTAGTAAAGTTAGGCCGTCACTGTAGCATTCGTACGCCCCGTACTCCGCCATTTTGGGGCGTATTGCAGAGTTCATGAGCGACACGACAGACCGCGCCACACCCGCATCATCGGCCCACAGGCGATTCCCATTAAAAACGCTAATGCACACAAAGACGACATGCGTTTGCGGTGGGGCAACGGATCCGGAGTGTCCAATCGCATCCTCCAAGTCGTTGCTGAAGAAATACAGGCGGGACACAGCACTTTTAAGGGATTGTTCGGCCTCTATGCACTTGCCCTCAATCTCACGCATTGCGCGGGTGAGGCGCTCCTGCTTGGCCCCCAGTTTGTCCAAAGACTCTGGCACATTCGTTTCTTCTGAAGGAGGATTTTCCTTTACGAATTTCATGTGCTTGAGCTGGAGCAGACGATATACAATGCGCTCCACCGTCACCTTGGCATCAGGGTCCTCGAGAATATTACGCGGGGCGTAGAGAAAAGGAGCCTCATGCAGCTCCGCGTCGTGCGGCTCAACCGCGCACTCCGGCGCTCGCTGCACCACTTCACTGTAATAGCGGTCCAGCAAGCGGAGAATGTATGCGTCCCACTGCTTAAAGCGTACCAATACTTCCTCACGATCGGCAATGGCAACAGCCAACTGCTCTGTGGCATGCCTCGCCTCTCTTAGGGCGGTGCCGCGCTCCTCGTCCAGCCGCTTGTTCTCTGCCTCTAGCCGAGTGCGCACGTCGTCGACGCGCTGCTCTGCTTCGCGAATCCGTTCCTTGTAGTCCGTCTCGATACGGTTGATAAGGTTTCTAGATTGAACCATCTCTTCCGCGTGGCGTTCCTCCGCCGTACTATTCTTCACACGCGCAGACTTCAGCTCATTTGTCAGCTCCACCACCCGGCTGTTGCAGAGACTCTCTATGTGTTCAAGCTCCCGTGATGCCGCCTTCTTGACGTCATCCACCTGTTGCTGATAGATTTTGGTGAGTTCAGCACAGCGGTCCTGCAGCAGACGGTTCTCATTTCGCAGATTCATGAGATCCTTCTCATGCTGTGTTCTCAGTAAACGGATTTGATGCTCCGTTGACGTCTTTAACTCCTCCTTACTCTCATTCTCCACCTTCAGTGCCTTCTCAAGGCGTTCAACCTCTCTTTGTATCTCAGACACCTGCACTTTACACTTTTCAGTGATGGCGTACTCCATGTACTTGGCATCGTGTCTCGCATTGCCAAGCTGCGTGCGTAGGCTAGAGCACTTGCGCAGCAGCTCTTCAATCTCCTTTTCCTTCAGAGCCACTACCACCGCGTGCTTCTGTGCCGTTGATGTACGCCATGGCCTCTCCAGGTCGGGGCGGTGGAAAAGCTCTTCCCCACGCTGAACGCCTGTCAGCGTCTTGAGATACGTACCAGACACGCGGTTGGCAGCATACACACCCGTGGTTGCTGTCGCAGCCGCAGCGGATACTGGCGACGCGGCCGCCACTGCTGCTGTTGATGATGGTGGTGGTGTTTCCCACTCATTCGGTGGTGCCTCACTCGCCATCTCCTCTCTATACGAATGAAAATATTGTGTGGCATAGAGTTCACGCAGTGGAAGTGAAAAAGAAAACAAATAATTTCAAAGACCGACCAATAAGGGAAATAATACAGTATCAGTGGCAGCGATAACAAGAAAGCTCTCTGCCTGCATCATTTTCTCCCAAAACACCTCCTGCTACAAGCCGGGGCTTGTCTCATCCCAAAGCATGCACACATTCTTTCCAGACTTCTTTTTCTTTGCTTTTTTTTTTCATGTTCTTCTGATGGTTTTGTTGACTGTTTTTTTTTTAATACTTTTTGTTTGTTGTTCTCTTTTTTTCTTGTTTTGGGAGTGAGAGGGAGGGAGCGCTTTCCTCCTTCCCCTTGTTGTTTACATGCACAGGCACGGCCAGACACTCTCTGCTCCCATCCTGCGGTTACATCTCGTACGGAATGAAGTGAATCTCGAGCGTTTTCTTCAGTCGCGCCACCTCTTCCTCGACAGACCGTACCTCTTCGCGGCGCCGCGCCTCGCACACGCGCATATCCTCGCGCAGCGCCTCAATGATTTCCTCCTGGTTGGCGATGCGCGCCTTGGACTGTGTCTCGTTTTCGAGCGCCACCTGATCGCGCAGTTCAGCCTCCCGTGTCAACTCGCCAATCTTGTTGCTGAGAATCGCAATTGTGCCCTCGTACTGCGTGGTCTCACCCTCGATGGTCTTGCGATGCGGGATGAAGTGCGCGTCCAGAAGATTGCAGAGCCGCTGTATCTCCTCGTTCTTCGCCGCCGTAATCAAATCAAGGCTGTTCTGCTGCTCCTGCAGCTGCGTCTGCAGGTGGAACGTCGTTGCCTTGAGCACAGCCACCTCCGACATGAGCTGCGCCTCACGCTCCTTGGCGCCGTCTTGGCTTTGCACAAAGGTGTGGCGCACCGTGTCCAACTCGCGCTCCTTCTCTTTGGCGTCATCGCTCGTCCGCGACAACTCGGTCTCGTGGAGCTTCCGTTCGTGCATGAGTTTCTGCTGCAACTGCGAGACGACAGTGCGGTTGTTAGAGATTTGGGCGTTTAAGAATGTGATCTTGTCAAAGTTCTCACGCTCCTTGCGGCGCAGTAGCATTTCCAACTCTTCCATGCGCTTCTGGTTAGCCTCCATCTCAACCATCGTTGTTTGTAGCTCCCCTTCAAGAGCGGCCCTTGCGTTCTGTGTCACCTCCGTTTCCTGCAGGCTCTTTTCATGCAGGGCATGCAGCTCTGACGACAAGTACTCCGAGTCGTGATGTACCTGCTCCAGCTGCTGCTTATACTCACGTAGTGCCACATCGGAGCCCAACTTGATGTCTGTATTCTCCTTCTTCAAGACATCAATCTCATCCTGCAGCTGTGCACACTTGGTCTCTAGTTGCAAAATATTCTCCTTTGCGTCGTTTCCACGTCGCCGTTCCTCCTCTAGATGATCCTCATATCGGCGCTTGTTTTCGTCAAGTTGCGCGTTAAGCATCTGCATCAATGTGACATTTTTCCTGTCGTCCGCCTCACGTGCTTCAACGACCTCTTGCAGAGAGCGGTTCATTCCAAGTGCCTTCTCTAGCTCACGCTCGAGGCCGCCAATCTTCGACACATGATCGCGTATCTCCGCCTCTTCTTCTTGGAGGGTAATCTCCATCTTCTCCCGATACTCCGCGTGCTCTGCCTTGGTGACGCTGAGGACCGTGCGCAGCTCCTCATTATCGTCCTCAAGTGCCTTAATGCTCCGGTCCGCTTCCTCACGCAGATTGCACAGCTTGATATCTGCGTTGTGTCGCTCTTGGAGGAGAAGTTTTTGCTTCTCCTCAATCTCCACCCGCAACAAACTCACCTCGTTCAGCAGAGAGTCTCGCATCAGGACAAGTTGCTCCACCTGGCTCTCAGATGCAGCTCGCTCGTCGTGGAGGGATGTGGTGAGCTGCTCCACCTTTGCCATGAGTTCCTTCACCTTGCCGTCCTTCTCGCGAATGATTCGAACATGCTCCTCTTTCCATAGAATAAGACGCTCCTCCTGCCCCTCCCTGTCGCGGCGGTCATTCTCGCGCTTCTGAAACTCCTCCGCCTCATTCTCCTGCGCGCGAAGTTGCTGCAGACGAAGTATCTCGCCACTCTCCTGCTTCTTCTTGCCTCCCTTCTTCTTCCCCTTTTTTGGTGGCATCGTACCGCTCGTTGCCCCTTCGGATTTCACCCTAATCCAAAAAATCCGTTTTGTTTTGTATAAGAAAAACAAAATAAACAAAGGCAACAACAACAACAAAGAAGAGGCTAATAAGAAATTGCACGGTGCACGTGAGACGGTATCCACCGTTGAGGCTAATACAGGAAACAACACGCGTAATGCAGCTTCACTTTCTCAACAGCAACTGAAGGAAAGCGACTCCTTCTATGTGTACTTTTCCTCACACAGAGAAATCCTTGGGGAGGCAGGGTGTTTGTATCCTGTATGCGCGTGGCGTGGCAGACGCAGGTTTCGACGTGCTCTTACCGGACCTCTGCACCTGAGCCACAGCTGTATGCAAACGCGCCAGGGTGGCTAGAAGGGCGCTGTACGTTGACGCAGAGCAGTGCATACCGCATACCTCTATGTAGTCAACAAGTCTATTCACCTCTATGCACAGCTCACGCACGTCACTCTTGAATGTGTCGACATGGAAACCTGTTTCTAGCTTGCCTAGTACAGTCTCCAGGCTGGTGTTCACCGTAGAGAGGTACTCCGATGGAGAAAGACCACCTATGGAGGAAATCCAGGAAGTGCCACGTCTATCAGAGTCTTCTTTCTTATAGTCTTCTGAAGTCATTTGCAACACTACATAGCAATGTCCTTTTGTGATGCAAAAGAAGCATTACACACCGGCACACAGTTGTGTATATATATATATATATATACAATAGAAGGTGAAGAATAGAAAAAACAAGGAACAAAAAAAAATTTCTTCTTCACAAATTGCAGTAGCGGTAGAAAAAAAAACTGAGACCGTCTGGTACTCTTCCTATCAGGCTGATGAGAAAGAAAAGTTATATGACGACGCACATCGCATTATAAAAACCCTATGAGTTTTGCAGATACTGCGAAAGCCAACGAAAGGCATCTCCGTATCCGACCTTCTTGACAACACTGCACATATATACTTCAAGTGGGCGTACGGCTGCGTCTGTCACCTTGTTCTGCTTCCCCGTAGAGAGGCCCGTGAGGCCCATGGCGGCAATAAGATGTTCCTCTGAGACTGCACGTGGCATGTCAATTTTGTTACCAAGAATGATGAAGGGAGTCTTGGCGAGCTCTTCGGTTTGCAGAAGCATATCGAGTTCTTGCTTTGCTTCTGGGAAGCGTTCCGGGTTAGCGGCATCCACAATGAAGACAACGCCGTCAACCTTTGTGAAATAGTCCTTCCAAAGACGACGAGCCTCCAAGTGGCCACCCATATCAATGGTTTTAAGCTTGATGCCGCCAAGAGTTAGCTCCTCCACATTTGGATGAAAAGTAGGCCTGTGGACATGAACCTGATCTGTGGCAAGTTTTCCAAGCAGTGTTGTTTTTCCGGCATTGTCAAGACCAAGAAACAAAATTTTTCCTGTCTTGTTACTCAGTCCAAGGTAGGAGAGCATATCCCAGAACCAAGAGAACCACCCCATTGTTTTCTAATAGAATTGTCCCCAAATAGTATATGAAGTCAAGGCAAAAAACTATTAACAATAGGACAAGAGCAACATTGATAAGAATATTGGCAACAACCTCATCAAAAAAGAAAACCAGAAGCTGGCCGCTTCACTTGAGGTGAATTCCCAGCAGGTTGAGCTTATCAAGTGCAGCAAACTGTACACACACATTAGGCAACAGGAACATACACATTCAAAGAATCACTTTTTAAACTTTGACCTACCTTTCGGCCGTGGTCTGTGGGCGCTGCACCACGGACGATTATTTTCCACGTCCCATTGCCTGGATAATGACAATAATTTGTGTTCTGAGTTCATCACTGTTTCCATGTTCGCATACACCTTCATAGGCATCCCTTCGCAGCAAGTATGAAAGTGATTTTTTTCGCTAAGACGAACAAAAAGCGTTCGTTTGCATGAATGACAGCGCTTTAGAATGACATGCTTCATCTTTAAAAGGCGCGTGGGATCATCGGGATTCTGGCGCCTGTATTCACCCCTGAAAAAACGAGGGTTTACCATCTGAGGGCGGCCGTTAAGATTCAACCCTGCAGGCCTGCTCTTCCATGGGCTAAACGCTGTGATTCGTGCACGATAACGGATCCCAAGTATCCTTAGCATCAAACACCGAACTTCACAAGAGAAACAACGAAAAAAAAAACTCGGAAAGGAACATTGCTACATAGAGCCATGTTTTTCTTTTCTTTCAAATCATGCATCTCACTCTATTTCAACGAAAACGCACACACACACACACAAAGCCAAAGAAAAAAAATGCCTGCACAACCCAGCAACTCAATATCTGTCTTCGTGTACACATCCAGTCCAATCCAGCATCTCGTCTACAATCTAGTGTCTGTTTGCCCAGTGCATAAAACAAGCAATCAAAACTCTATACGTTGACGTTTTTCTCTACGATTCTCTTCTTCTTGGGGGGTGATATTTACGTCCTGATCGCGCAACGTCAGTCTGTTCTTCGCCTCTTCAAATTTCCTTATTGTCGCTTGATCCACGGCAGAGACCCGCGTCCCCGATCTCTTTGACATCTCATCCAACATGGATTTCAGTTTATCAAAGCTTCTTACCCAATAGTTCACTTCCTCATTGGCACGATTGATTGCCTTCATGGCCCAATCCTTTTCAGTCGCTCTGTACTTCTCTGCCTCTTCACGCTTTGATTTAACCTCTTCAAGGGCACGCTTGTAGTCACCCTTCCGTCCAAGTTCATAATCCAGGGTTCTCCGCAGTTTTTGCACTTTTTCCTCTATCAGTTGACCGTTGCGCCTCTCCGCCTCCACACGAGAAGTAAGCTCCCTTATTCTTTCATCCTTCAATTCCACATCACCTTCATGCTTTTCCGTCAAAGACTTCAATCGCCGCGATAGATCATCTCTCGCCTTCTCAGCCAGGTCCCGCTGATTGTCAGCAGCACGGACCTTTATCATGTGGCTTTCTGAAATTTTGGCAAATGTCTTCTCGCGCTCTCCTAAATGGGACTCCGCTTCACTCAGCCTCAACTCCAGATGTGCGCATCTTTCCTCAGCTTCCTTTTGAGTGTCATTTGAGGCATTCAATGCATTCATAATTTGTTCGTTTTCTTTAGCATAAGCGCTTTCTAATCCTGTGAAGACAATATCTATTTTTTCTGAAATCCATGTGATATGTTCCTCAAGAAGAAACATTAACGACTGCGTGGCGATATCAAGCCACCTTGTCGCATATTGTGAAACGTAGAGTTGCTTTTCAGATACATTGGATGTCTGCTGTAGTAGACACTCTGTTTCTGCCAGCTTCTCGCCAAGAAGTCTTTCACTACTTTGAATTTTCTCGTACATTTTTTGTTGTACTTCAATTTCCTTCCTCAGCACGGACAAAGCATCTTCGCACTTCTGAAGCGTTTCCTCAAGAGCCACAATTTTTCCATTCCGTGCCTCAATTTCGTTGATAAGTCTTACCTCACGTTCCTTCAGTAATTGTATCTCCTCCTCTAAATCTACCTTAACTGCATCTAGTCTAGTCACGGTGGCATTTTTTTCAGTATCCAACCTGTCAACTGTCATTTTCAGCCGTTCTACCTCTCCCATATACTCCATCGCGGCCCCCAGAGTCTTCGCAGAGTGTATCAAAAGAGCATCCCGAAATTCAATTGAGTGCTCCTCACACAACTCAAGCCTAGTGACCTTTTGCTGAAGTCTCAGTTGATCGAGGGAAAGTTTATTCTTCTCCTTCTGCAAGTCTTCAATCACTCCACTAAGTTCTTTGGACGTGTCAGAGCCTTGTATAATTAAACTATGAAGCTCTTCATTCTTCATATTAGCTTCGCCAAGTTGTGTAGTCATACTATTGATTACCTGCTGTCTTGCACTCACCTCAGACTCCAAATTTTTAATATCACCAAGAAGAACTTCAATCTTGTCTTCAAACTCAGACTTCATAAGCACTGCTGCCTCGTCTTTCCCTTCATGAGACCTTTTCACTTGTTGAACCTCAGCCTCCAACGCTACATTCTTCTCTTGAAGAGCTTGATTTACCGATTGCATCTGGGCAAGTGTGTCACGAAGTTCCTGAAGTTGATTCTCTAGAGAAGTCACCATGTAACTGCTGTCTGTTCGTTCCAGCTCCACTCGCTTTACTTCAGCTGTCAGCTGACTAATAGACAACTCCTGTTTTCGTAGTTCAGCGTTCCTCTCTTTTACCTGCTCAGACGATGCCGCCAACTTTGTACGTAGGTCTGCCACTAATTCCTGGTGTTTGGCTGCATTTTGTGATGCATACTCAAGGTCGCGACGCACAGTCTCCAGATCCATTTGAAGGAGCTTTTTCTCTTTTTCAGACTCACGCAAATCACACAATACCTTTTCCACACGCCCCTTCTCCTCCAAATTGAGGATCTTCGCGGCCTCAATGCGTTGATTAAGCAGAGAAATGGTGCTCTGTAGCTTCTCAATGGTCTCTAAATGTTTTTCTGCTTGCACTTCCAACGCTTTTATTTCCTCGTCTTTTGAATGGCATATCTCTTGCCATTTGGTGCCAGCTTCATCCAATTTGAAAACTGTCTCGTCTCGCGTGTAAATATCATTTTGCAGCGCCTCAATGCGTGAATGCAAAGACGCAATTTTTTTTTCAGCAGCTTCGGCCGTTGTTTCGATCTTCGAAAAGCGTTCCTTTTCGCGCTGTAACTGCTTCAGTGCATCTTCCCGACCAATAATCAATACATCACACTCGCTTTTTAGTTTTGCAAAAGCCTCCTTCGCATCATCCAGTTCCTTTTGAAGAACCTCGTTCTCGGCAATCCATTGCTTTTCAGCCTCACACCACTTCGCTATGGACGCATGAGCATCACGCCTGATTTGTTCCTTCTCGCACTCGGCTGCACTGGCCCGCTTTTGCTCGGCAGCCAAGGCGGCCTGCTTTTCAACCATCTCCTTCTGCAGCAGATGACACTTTTCCTCTAATTTCGTCTTCTTTTTGTCATCTTCAACAAGCGTAATCATCTCTCGTCGTAGTTCAGCCTTATCCTGCTCAAGCTTGGCGATGTGGGCTTGTTGCGACTTGATTTTCTCTTCAAGCTCACGTGTGTAGGCCTTCTCCCGCTGCAGTTGAAACTCTAGGTGTTTCTGGCTTGCCTTGACGCCTTGACGGCTGTCACCTTTTGCGGGCGATTCCATGTCTTCCAACACAGCAAAACTGGATCAAGCAAAAAAAAAAAAATCGAAGAAAGCCAGTTTTTATAAGCAGTTTAATCTCTTAAAGTGCGATCAAGGG
>NW_008825793.1:0-25610 GCF_000691245.1 Trypanosoma grayi | reverse complement strand
AAAAAAAAAAATGATAAAAAAAGAACCAAAAACAATGAGAATTCCACAGGCGACAGAATGCATGCGTTCTCTTGGAGAACAAAGTGACAGGTAACAACGGCTCTTCTTCTCCGCTTAATAGCCTCTATAATCATCGTTGAGAGTTCATCGGCGATGAGCACACAGACGATTGTGAGAACGACACTCTGCAGGGATCTGAGGCAGCCAGGTCACTCTTGTTGATCCACTCAGCCTGTGGCACCCGCGCCGTGTCTTGCCCCTCAACCCAGAGAAGTCAACGAAAAAAAAAACAGCAATAACATCACATAAGCCTGTACAGATTAAATAGGTTTGTACTTCACCCCCTCGAATCCGTGCAGTTGAGACTTCAGACCCTGGGGATCAGCCCAGGCACTATTGCCGTATGAGAGATCTTCATCCTCGACAAGCTTCTTCATCTCCTCCTGTTTCTTATAGTAGTACGCCATGAGCTCAGATTGTGTATTGGCGTCTACCACTGGCTCTCGCGGCGGTGCAGGCGCATCCTTGGCGGCGAGTTTTACTGTGATCTTTGTTTTCTCGTTCTTTCCAACGTACTTTGTGAGATCGGCGGCCCGATCAAGTGGCTTACCGCTCCACCACATCACGACCGTCCCTTCAAGAATATCCTCTGTCGTGGCGCCGTCGTCGATGAGGCTCAAGAGGCGGTGTGCCTTGGAGCGCTCGGTGTCGGCGGTGTTGTCGTCGTCGAGCAGCTGTGCCAACCGTTTCGTCGCGTCCGGGCCACTGCACTCGGCAGGGAAGAGAATCATCGCACCGCCCTTGAATGCGGCGATGAGGGCGTCCAACTCCTCCTGGGTGCACACCAGTCGCTTCTCCGCCCGCTCCAGTGACATGTAGCGCTCGGCGTCGCCAACAGGGCCCATCAGGTGGTGCTGCTGGTCCTCCGCGCAGGAATCCTTCACAAGCTGCTTCGCGGCGGCTATCATCCACTTTATGCGAACCCGTGTGTTGCGCATCCGCTGAAGTGCGTCTGTTGCCTCCCCGACGTTGGTGCTCCCCGGAATGGACACCAGAAAGACATCATAGTCTTTGCTATACTCGTCCTTGGGCAGCCGTTTGCACTCGATGAGAACCATGACACGATGATGCTAACACGGAAGTGAGTCCGTGTGAAGAAGTACAACCGTTTTCCTTTGAAGTCGTATTGAATTATAAATGCGTTGAAATAGTTTAAAAAGAAAAGACGCCAAGGAGAAGAAAGGGCCACATAGCAAGTAACGCTAAGGCAAAAAGAAAAAAAAAATGAATTCTAACGGCTAGTAGTGAATAGCATTGCGTGACTTTCCCTCCATATTCTCCCTCTTTCCATCACCCTCCACACACACGCACACACACACAGCGGCATTTGGTAGAATTAATGCGTGGAGTTGGCGGAGATCCACCGCGGCTGCTGCGCGTAGTCGAGGTGCACACTCACCTCCTCCCACAGATCACTGCGCTCCATGATGGACGCAACGCGCTCCGCCTGCAGACCCACCTCAATGATGAGATTCGGCGCATTCACGAGGGCCGTGTTGCGTTGGGTCTTCGGCTTTAGCACCGCTGCCCCCAGCTCACAGAGCTCCTGGAAGTAGAGATACTGCTGCTGCTCCCGCTTCGCGTCACCCACCAAGGCGAGCTTTGACTCCCACAGTTTAATGCCTGGTGGAAGGTTGACGTACTGTTCAGGCAAGACGTACGGTGGGTTCGCAACAACAACGTCAAACGAGCCAATGTGTTGTTCTTCTAGTCTTCTCTTTCCACTGACACCCTCTTCGTTCAGTCTTCCAACATCACTGTCATTATGACTATCCTTCACAAGGAACGCCTCAAACATGTCGCTCTTAATAACACGATAACGTCTCGAGTCCAGACCGTTTAGCCTTGCATTCTCATCAGCCGCCCTCACACTCTCATCCATAATGTCAACCGCGACAACTTCTGCGTGCGGCACATGCGTGGCGATGGCAATTCCGATGCAACCGGTGCCGCAGCACATGTCCAAAACCCGAAGCGCCGACCTCTGTCCTCCTCCCGTTGATGCCGAACGATTCAGGTAGTTGCTGACATACCAATGGGTCCACATCTCCGTCTCTGGTCGCGGACAGAGGAGTGGTGGAGAACACTTAATGTTGCAACCGTAAAACGGCTGATGCCCGATAATATAGGCGAGTGGCTTGTGTAAATCAACACGTTGCAGCACCGCCTTCTTGACAGCGCGACGAGCCTCATCCTTGTCCTTCTCTCCGTCACTGAATGCCCATTCCTCAAGCCACTGCACCTCCAACGCGCTCTGGTACCACATTGCGCGGTCCTCCTTTCCTGCACCCTCCGGCGCGTAGTGCGTCTCGAAGATCATCCGTGTGAGCTGCTGCCGCTCCACCGTTGAGAGGCACGATTCCTTCGGCATCGACAGCCGAAATGTCTTGGGAAGCGCCTGCATCTCCACCTCACTCATCTCGACAACAGATTCATCTGCATCACCCGCATCCTTGTCAGCCCCAGTGACATTTGCTGTGGAGTCTGTCGCTTCGTCACACTCGTCAACTTGGATTGTAGAGACCATCTGTACATCACGCGTCGTACGGAAAGATGTAAAGGAGCGGGCCACGCGCAGAGAGAGTAACACCGCGGTGACTGATTGACCCCATCGCCGCATCACAGATATGCCCCCTCTTTCCTCTGTATTTGCATTGTTATGGATGTAAGTAGCGGTGCACAACGAGACGGAGGGGAAGACTCTACAAAGAAGGGAAGAGCAGACCTTAACAGCACACCCCATATAAGGATTCACGAGACAACTTATGCAGAGAGCTGCTCCCTTTCCCATTGCCAGTCGCAAAAATACGTTTGTTTAGTGGGAGATTTCTTCGATGCACGGTCATCGCGGAGAAACGACTGCCATGAATGAGGGAAAACAAAAAAAAGCATATACAAGTTGACACCCGGAGAGATATATAGATACGGGCTATATAGCAGAAATATAAGCAGCTACGTTACATAGCTCTTAATGATGAACGCCAAGCCCACCACCGTAAACACGACCCCTGTGGCAACAAGCAGCACCGCAATGAGCATAAAAAGACGAGCAAATCGGTACGGAGCAGGGCCATCCAGTTGTGCGCGGGAGAACACAAACCACGCAATCAACCCTGGACCCGTTAACATCAGAAAAATACCAAACAATGTCCCCAGAAAGTCAATCACAACTGATATGCCAGAAATAACGGCGGACATCAGAACAGTAGTACCAACAAGAAACAATGCCTCAAGGACAATGGCTAACCGTGTGGTGTCCTCTGGGGAACCAACGTCTCTGTCTATATTTGCCTCCAAAGAAGTTTCATTTACGATACGCGAGCTTCGCTCACGACCCTCATTAGAGGCCTGCATGCATTCCCGTTCCTCCTCGATGCGTGTGGTCTGTGCACTCCACGTTAACGCGAGCATGATCAATCTGTGCAACCCACGTCGTGCACACACTGAGAGGATGGGATACACACAAGCGAAGTGCAGGAAAAGTCCAAGGCGCCCTACATTCACCACCGGGTCATCATCAGGATAATTGCGCACGATATCACCGCCAACTGCACTGCTAGCCACTAAGTTGCCAAACGTCAGGTATCCAAATACGCCTGTCAGGGCATAACATGAGAAAATGATAGGAAAGGAAATATATACGCTTTTTATCATATTCATCGATGTGCGGTCGGCGAGCTCCCGGTAAAAGTACGGCACATTATAGTGGTAACTGAACGCAACACCGTAGGTAGACATGGTGCGGAATATTCCTGTGCCCACGGAGTACCAATTTGTTTCACCGTGATCCTCCGGATTAACGTTTGGATACGGCGGGTCCCCACAACTCGTGAAGTAGCGCACCACAACAGTAACAACAATGTAGAATATGGTAAGAAACCCAAGCACGGAGGTCCACTTAAGTTCGTCCATATTCCGCACACAGCTGAGGAAAAAGAAGATAACGCCTGATGTGATGCGCCAAAACGCGTGTGTGACAAGAAAGCCAGATCCATGCAGAAAGCTCTTCACCACGAGGGGTATGGAATCAGCAATGACACGCGAATAAATGATAAGCGCGCCGTAGTTGTTTAGAAAGATTATGATTTCCACCACTACTGTCACGATGCGGCGTCGCTTTCGGCGCACAATTTCGCTTTCCGTGTACTGTCTGCGCAGCTCCTCCATCTCCATTGCCCCCTTTTCCACCTCGATGAAGTCCTCTAGCAATAGATTAGGATCCTTTGTACAGAATTCCTCAAACGTAAGAGAAGGATATATGGTAAAGGCCATAACCTCCGTGAAGGAAAAGCGTTGCGTGAAGTCACACCCCGCGATAACGGCGAAGGCGGCAAAACCGGCAAGAAGAGCGGCGTATACCATGAGCACGATGGCCCCAGTTACGGAGGCTTCATACATTGCAAGCGGAAGTGACAGCACCCCTGCCCCAATGACGTTGCACAGAGTGTTGATGGCTGCCCCAGCCACAGTACCATTGCGCGGCGCCTCTGCAACGCCAAAGACAGAGAGACGCCGCGCGACGTGCGCGCTGATGCGACTTGGCAGCGACTGCCGAATTGACGCGTGCAGCATCCGCCCCGAAGGAGCTTCTGGCAGCAAAGGCTCTAGGGACGATCTCATGATTTTCAAAACTAGCCAAGACGATTATAATCCGTTTCTGTAGAGTTAATGTTCGTTTCCTTTACCTTTACACAGAGCGCTTTGGCGAGGAAGCAAGTGACAAAAGAGAGAAAATGTGAGAATAGACTCCCAACAACCAAGCCACAAAAATTTCCCTCTTTATCCCCCTTTCCTTTGCCGGTGCGCTCGTACGATTGCGCACGTGTCTGGAAGCACACGGGCCCCCGGAGCATTCTTCACCCTCTTCTTCGATGTCCATTCACTGCAGACAAACGAAGCTTCCTCCTCTTATCAAACACCTTTGGCTTCCGTCTATGTCTACTGCCGGGACACACACCCTTCTATGTGCCTCTCTTTATTATCAAGACAAAAAAAAAATGGGGGTTTCTATGGCATCGCGCTATTTGCACTCACTCACTTACTCACACTTCACAATTTATTTCCGTACTTTTTTGCGCGGTGGCGCTGCCGAAGGAGCATGCGCATCCTCCGCCCTTTTCTTCTTTTTCTGCGTCTTGCCATTGCGCTCTGCGCCCTTCGACGCTGCCGCCGCCTTGGGTTTTAAGTACTTCGCCTCGAGGCTGCTCATCATGTTGCTCCACTCCGCCTCTTGGTCACGCTTCATCAGCGTCTGGAGGTCAGCGCCCTTCGTCTCACCAGCGAGACCCATGGCGTCAAGCGCATCGGCGGCCTGTTTACGCTCCTTCATCATGGCACGCTCGATCTGCTTGAGCGCCCCTGGCGAGTTCGTCACTTTCCACGCTTCGGTGGGCTTCAGCCGCCCCGACTCCACGAGGTCCTGCACGAGGTCCTGCAGCCGCCTGATCTCATCCTTCTTGGTGTTGTCGAAGAGCAGCTCCTCCCGTACCATGCGACGAAAGTTGCCTTTGCACCTGTTGTAGCGCGAGATGACATCCTCAGTTTCCTCCGGCGAACCCGCGTATGTGGAGTAGAACATCTGAACACGCTCCTTCATCTCCGCGGAGCGCTGCGCCATCGTGGCTTCGCTGTCCGCCTCGGCCTCAGCACCGGGCACAACTCCAGTCACATCGTACAGGCGGCGCCGCTCCGGGTCACCGAGGATGCTGTAAGCATTCGCAATCTCCTTGAACTTCGCCTCCCCGCTAGGGTTGCGGTCTGGGTGGTGCTGCAGCGCCAGCCGCCGATACGCGCGGCTAATATCGTTCTCGGCGGCGTCGGGTGCCACGCCGAGCACACTGTAGAGTGGTCGCTTGGGGGACATTTGCGTATCGTCGGTGATCCTTGCGTCTTTCTTGTGTGTGTGAGAGTGGAAAATGCGGGAGGCCAACTGAGAAGGGGGAAAAAGGAAAGAAAAAAAAAAACAGAAAACAAAGAGGAGAAAGCCAGAAGAGAAGCAATGAGCAACAGATAATCTGCACTCGCTTCCACAGGGCCAAACCATCCCCCGGTGTTGGCTCCTCGTTCCATCCGCCTAATTGGGATACGTATTCTTTTCCTTCTTTCTCTTCCCTACACCTATGGGGTGGTAGTGAGTGAAAGAGTGAGGGTGCATTAACCTACGCAGCGGCATTCCCGCGCATGCCCCCTGTTTTCTCTTTCTCTCTTTCTTCCCGCCCCATTCACTACGTACAAACACACACACACACACACACACGCAGACACACAAACTGACTGACTGACTGACTGACAGACAGACAGAGACGCAGAGAGACAGAGAGATGGTCGCACCTGTACTGCCGTCACTCTGCTAACACCCCCTCCTTTTTCCCACACCCCTCACTTATCCTTCGCTCGTGTGTGCCTACTTTGCCTTGAGCTTGACAGCTTCAGTAAACTTCTTCACATCCTCTGGTTTCCAATTCGCGTTCACCGCCTCACGGGCCACATACTTATCGAACTCCTCCACACCCTTCTCCTTGATGAAGGCGACACCCTGGTCAATGTTCGCCTCCCGAGCTACCGCGTCGAGGTGCTCGGGGCCGTCGCCACAGTATTGGGCAAGCTCAGTGACAGTGTAGCGTGTAAGCTTCACTCGCGCAATCTGCCGCTCGATCATTTTGTTCTGCTCAGCTGGGACTGTCTTGGCGTACGCCTCCAGCTCCGTCGCCCAGTTCTCACCGAACTGATGCACGATATTGCACTCCTTTACGGGGGCCCTGTTCTTGAAGTGTGACTCACCAATAAGAATCTTATAAAGGGTGTTCATCTTGGTGTTCGCGGGAGCAGCAGCAGCAGCACCAGCACCTGCGGCGGAAGCAGCTGCGGTTGCCAGTGAGAGAAAAGAGCGGCGCATCATTCTCTCAACGCACGCAATAAGCCAATACGCGACTACCTTAGCAAATCCTCATTGTTCGCGACAAGAAAAACAAAAACAAAAACAAAAACAAAAAGGGACATGAACATAAATGAAGGAATAAGTGAAGGTGAATGGAGACGGTGGAGACGACCCGACCTCTCACCCAGGGGCAATGCATAGGTTTGGCGTGTGGAGATTAATAAATGGTGCAATCCCTTCAGTTATTTCATTGCTGCAGAAAAAAACAAAACAAAAAGAGCAAATATAGGAGGAGCATACCACTCATTCTTCTCACGCCTTCTTTTCACACCTTGTCTAGGCCTTATGCCCAGATGTCAATCTCATCCAGGTCGTCACCCAAGTACTTCTCAATCACCTCCACAGGGTTGCATGCAGCGCCGTATTTCATGACCTTCTGCACCAACTCCCGCCCTGCGTCTCGATTCAGCGGGTCCTTCTCGAACTTCTTAGCCCAGATGCGCCGCGCCACAGAAAGACTGTAGAGATAGCCGTAGTAGCCAGCAGGGTAGCCGGAGAGGTGCTCGAACGACAGCGTGCCAAGGACACCGCTCTCCGTAGGCGTCACGACTGACAATGGCGTACACACGTCGATGAGAATTTTCGCCAAGTTATACGTTCCGCGACCGTAGTCGGAGTTGTCGCCGAGTGTGCGCTTGCCAAGGTGCCCCTTATCGCCATGCGGGAAGTATACTGTGTACGGCTGTGGCCCGTGGAGTGTCTGATCCACAGCCGAAAGCACCACTTGATCTAGCATGTCGAGGTGCTTGAACATATCGGCAGCCGCATTGCGCTTCATGACCATGTCAAACGATATAGGCTCACGCGTGTTGATGCGGTGCGCCCACAACCGTAGAAACTCATGCGAGGTGAGGAACTGTTCGAAGAGCTGCGAGAAAGTCTCCACAAAATCAATGCTGGCGCGTGTTCCCGCGAGGTTCTGCACCTTCGTCTGGCCAAAGATGGTGTGCATCGCGTGGCCAAACTCATGGAAGACGGTGGTCACCTCGCTCGGCTGCATGAGCGTCGATTCGTCGTCAAATCTGCCATCGGCGCGGCGCTGTGCGGGCGTGATGGCGCCCACGTTGCATGTCAACACCACGACGGGGTACTGCCGCTGCGGCAGCTGCAGGCCCACCTTCGCGAGGGCTGCCTGGTGCGGCTGGCAGCCGAGCTGCAACGTTAGGTGCCCCGCCTGGCAGTACTTCATCTCGTTGACGTACATGTCCAGCACGATGACCCCGAGGAATGCGCGGTGCTCGTCGTACACGTGGAACTTCTTGGCGTCTGCGTTAAAAATCTCCTCCTTACTGAATGGCACCTCCTCAAGCCGCACCCCAAACACCTCCGTGCAGAGGCACTGGATGCCGCGGATAGAGTTCGCCACGGAGAAATACTCTGCCACCCGTTCAGGCTCAGCATCGCGCCGCAGCGAGTGAGCTACGCGGGCACGAACATCGTCTGTGATGTTCTGCCGATTACGCACCTCTCCGACATTTTGCCGAATTACGTCCAACTCCTTCTCTGCAGCGGGGCGGTACTTATTGGCGATGCCACAGAGGAAGTGCCAGACACGTTGCTGGTTCTCCAGCATCGTCCCACGGAGTTGCTGTTCCGCGTAGCTTTCAAATCCAAGCAGTTGTGCCAGCTCGTGACGGCAGCGAAGAAGGTAGCGTAGAGTGGCGAAGGGATTTTTCGACCCTTGCTCCGTCAGGAACCGCATCGCCAACTCCTCCTTCTCAATATTCATCTCCGTCACCTTCTCACGTAGTGCATCCGGCAGATGAATGCCATTGCTTTCCATGTCACGCTTCAACTGCACCACGTTTTTAATTTCCTCATCATCGAGTTGTTTGCGCCCCTCAGAACCGTCTAGCTCGACAATGACATCGTACAAGTCACGACGAGAGTTTACCTTGCTCATATACTCATATCCCTTCTGGAAGGCGTACGCCGCATACTTTTTGTATTCTTCATCCGGGTGGATTTGCCGGACGAACTCACACGGATCTAAGAGGAGGCACAACACGTTGCTTGTGGAATCAATGAGGTCGTGTTTTTCCTTTGCATTCTTTGCCTTTGGTATCTCGCCAAGAAGTGCGTCGCAAACCTCAATGGTGCGATCCACCGTCTCGGCCAGAACGGTCTTGGAGGCGAGAAAGCTTAGCGTCGGCACCTCGCCAACCTCCGCGACTGCTGCCGCTGCTGTGGTGCCGTTGTTGCTAAGGCTCGCACTGCTGTTGCTGCATACAGTAGCGGCATGTCTGATGGCGGCGGCGACCGTTATCTTTCCATAGGCGGAAAGTCGTGAACGGTACATCCCCCGGACGACAAAGCGACGCAACATCTTCTCTTCCCAAGGACACTACTTGTAGAAATAGTAGTATTATCATTAGTACGAAATAATAATGATAATAGCAACAGTAAAAGCAAAGAAATCAAATGCAAAAGAAAAGAATAAATAAGCAAACTCATCGTGTCGGGTGGAGAGCAACTTGCAGGAAAAAAAATGCATGTATATATACGATGGCGTGTTTGGGTGTTTGTGTGACAAGGCGCCGATGGAGCTTCAACTAGGGGAAAAAAAAATAGATATATGGGCCGGCGCAGCCGTGCTCCTACGCAAAGGGAACGTTCCAGCTCCCCTTCGTGAAGGCAGTGGAGAGCTGCGTGTGGGCCACTGCCTGCCAACGTTCATCCTTCATCTCCTCTGGCGGCATCTCGTCGCGCACCTTGCCATACCAACGGCGTGCATTCTGGAAGTCCCCGCTCTGAAAATACGCCTGCGCAAGCCGGCACGCGTACTCCAAGTTGGTCGGCTCATTCTTCACCGCCTTCTTGTGCAGCTCAATGCTCTTTGCCCAGATCGCATCCCACGATGGTACACCGCACCACCAGGCGTATGGCCGCGTAGGGCTGTACCACTTGTAGGCGCAGCGACCACAAAGGGCTCCGAGGGCGTTGGGGATGTCGGCGTCGGTGGGGAGCAGCTCCATGCCCTTCTCCCCGCGCCGCATAATGGCATTGTAATTCTCCACCAGCCCAAGGCCCAGCAGACTCTTCATGTAGTACAGTGCCTCCGCTTCACGCGTCGCACACAGCACGTATGCCCGGTAACATGGGCCGTATTCCGGGTTTTCATTGATGCACTTGCGACTCACATCTACGCCGCGCTGCAGGAGATCTAGGCGGTCGCACCAGTGATCTCTGGCAACCTTATTCTTGTTCTTGTCGTAAAGGACAGTGGTCTCTGCCAATAGCGCCATCACCTCCGGGTTGTCGGGGTTCTTGGCGAAGAGCGACTCTGCATAATCGAACGCGCTGCTGCCCAGTGAGAAGCTCAGCAGTTGGTCACGAAACTCACGGTAGCGGCGCAACTCTTCGTCTCTGTCGCCGTTTGGCGTCGGCTTTGACGGTGTGGCTGCCACCTCTGCTGCGTTTGCATCAGCAGACTTGCTATTTTTACCTCCCATGTCGTGCCAATTCCTTCGTTACTATTGTTTTTGTTTTCTTTTCCCTTCTTTTTTTTTTTCCTTTTTATGTTGTATCTGAATACTCTTGTTCGCTATACGAAGACCCCCTCGTCGCGCCTCTGTCTTGCAAATTGGCGGGGGTTGCCCCACAAGCTCCACACAACTTGCGCCGGGTCGAAAAGAAGAAGAACAACAACAAAAGAAAAAATTGGAAAAGAGCCCCCGTAGAAAAGTAAAAGGAGCTGAGGAAAAGGGACAAACAAAAGGCACAACAAAAAAAGGGGAACACAGACATCGTTGCGCCTCGCTAAACCCCGCAGATGCGCTGCCGTCGCTCAAGGTGCAATGACGGAAACGACGAGAACACACACCAACAAAAGAAAGTCAACTGAGGGCGATAACGGGAATCGCCCAGTAAGCGATACTAAGAACAGAAATTCACGCAACTACGCAGCCGTGGACTGAGCTGTTAACCTTCATTTCGTATTCCCTGTTTTTGTTGTTGTGGTTGATGTTTGATTTTTTGCTCGCTCTCTCTTTCTCTCTCTCTCTCTCTCTTTCTCGCACTCCCCCATCTCACCGCATGTAATGTCACTGCGAGGGGTACGAGGAGTGGAATGGGGCGGAAATGAAATGATAAAAGGGAGATTTCTCTCCCCTTCCCTCCTTCCGTTTCACCTCCTCCATTTCTTATGCCATTCGCTACTTGATGGAGTCAACAAAACTGAGGAGATTCCGCAGCTCAGGGCTGTAGCTCTCGCGCTGGAGGTCATTCTGACCGCGCGGTACGGGTGGTGCCCCACTCAATATCGACGACGCCAGCGGCCGTGGTGGCGCCTTCGTATCACGTGCAATATCGAACGGTGTATGCACCTCAAAGCGATCTTCATTGGGTGACAAATGCGGAATCGCCTCTCGAAAAGAATGCGGCGACTGAGCTGCCGCTATACTATCGCCATTGGCCTTCTCCCTCATAATACCTCGCTGGTCGGTAGGATTGTTTATGAGCCTTTCATACTGTTCCTGGTCAATTCGCGAGTTCACAGCAAGCAATTGTTGTTGCAGGGCGTTAAGCTTCTGCTCCTGCTCGATGAGGCGAACCTTCGCCTCTTCCTCTTTCTCCTCCTCTGCTCGCTTGCCCTTTGCCGCCGGCACGGCGTTGAAGAGCAGGTGTTCTGCAGCCGTGGACGACGTCGGCACCACCGTCACCTGGTCCTGAGGGCCAAAGACACTAAAGGCAGGGATCCAGCCACTTAGCGCCGGCGGAAGCGGCACGCGCGCCACGACGTCGTCCTCATGGTAGCAAATGAGGAAGTATGACGGTGCCTCGAGCTCGAGGACGAAGCGCAGCGTTGTGCCGGTCTGAAGTGCGTAGCGGTCAGGCAGCGCACGGCACTCGCCCTCGTTGGGGCCAACGATGCGGCGCCCATCCCACACAACACCCTCACCGTCAGTTCCGGCCATCAGCACGCCAGCAAGAATACGGCCAGGGCCAACGCCAAGGCGGTCTATGTGCACTTCCCACGCCGTGATGCCGGTGTAAAAGATCTGCGAGGCACATACAAGCATGTGCGTGGGTGTGATGTTCTGTGATCTTGTTAACGTGCGTCCGCTGTAAATGAGAATGCCACGCGCTTTGGCGTCCTCGGGCGGCTGTAGTGTGAAGGCGTCACGACCTACATCAGAGGGGTTAGGGAAATTAAGGTATCCAGTGTCAAGAACGTCCGGGACGCGAATGCCAGCAGGAACACTCACCGCCTTCAGGAGGTCCATGTAGGTTGCCACAGTAGCGGAGGGTTTCACTTCTGGTATCGTGAGGCGCGGCATAGGAATTGGCTCCTGGTTCACCGTCTTGAGATGACTCACAAGGCCCATCACACGGAGGGACCAGTCCTCTGATTGCTTGTTGACTTGATGTACGGGCGGTATGGTATGCAGTAGAGGGTCACAACTATTCTGTCGTTCTGTATAGTACTCTATAAATGCATTTGTCCTCTCCACTGCGGCGTCGATATTATTCAGCTGTGCACTAACCTGGAGCCGCATGCTAGACTTCAACTCGTCACGCCACTGAGCAAGCCCCCTTACAATTTCCTCATAGTGTCTGTCCAACTCTTCCTCTTGGTGCTTCACAGACCCGGTGATAACTTCTTTCCCGTGCTGCAGGTTTGCCACAATGCTAGATGCGACGTTCAGCTGAGAACGGCATCGTTCTGCCCATGATTTGAGGTCACGCACATGCGCCTCTGCTGCTTGCCGAAGGGTGATGAATGGATGATCCTTGTGAATACCCGACACGTGACAGCGACTCGACACCAACGCACCACAAAGTGAGCACCAAAACTCAGCGGGAAGATGCGGGTACACTGAGCACCGCGCAAGGATTCTACCGTCATCTTGCACCGTCATCCCGGGCACTGAGCCCTCGGCGCATGTCGTGCGATTTGGCGTCTCAACAATCACATCAGCGTCGCGCGCAGTATTCAGCGGCGTTCCCGCCGTCTTGCCGTTCCGCTCCACCGCGGAGGGCCCGAGGGCAGGCGATTTGCCCTCCGCTGAGTTTTCTTGCGGCTGCACCTGTCCCGCTGTGCTGCCCAATATCTTGCGCAGGTCATTGGCCTCTGAAAGCTTTAACAACTTCGGCAACTCTATACTGGAGAATCCCATCGCAGTGATGAGACGCGTCTTGGTGGGTACGTCGCATCGGAAGAACTCTGTCATAGCGACATTGTTATTCGTCAGTGCATCCTGCAGACGCCTCCACAACAACTGCTCGCTCGTGTCAGGTACTGGTGTTCTTCGATACGGGTCCACGCTGCTTTGCGTTGGTGCGGTCGGTACATGTGTGGAGTCATTTGGGAGATCACCCTGGTTAGACGGCCCGCTCACCCGCTGCAGCGTCACGGTGCCGCACGTGTTGCAGAACGTCGTCATGCTCCCTCTCTCCTGCATGTTGGCGTGGGCTATGGGGAACATGTTGAACGCCCCACACACTGTGCAGGTGAGAACGGTGCCGTTCATATTGTTCCACTTCTTTCTTGTTGTTGCTGCCGTTTTCAGTTTTTCCCTTTCTTTCGTGGTCAACCCTCACGCAGTCGTTAGGTAATACACCCTGCCAAGCTATTGCTTTTTCCATGTGGGAGAGGAGCCAAAAAAAAAAAAAGAAGAAAAACAAACAAAGGGGAGAGAAGGGAGCGCAATCGATTTGCAAAGCCACAGAAATCGCTACACACAGCAATGCATGTATATCTACATGCAAGCATACACAGAGAAACAACGAGAGTTAACAGACACACCATGACGAACGCCGTCCTCTGAAGTTAGGGTAACGGCCTGGACGACTCCTTTCGGCAACAGTGCAAACAAAAAAAAAATTCTGAAGACGTAGGGTGCATGAATCGTGCAAAAAGGAAAATGGCCCGTCCGTTTTCTTTTGATGATCACATGCGCCGAATGAAACACAAAAACAGAGAGAGGTATTCACCCTCGAAGCTCCCCCTCCCCAAATTGCATCTCCAGAGCAGCACGCTTCACAAATTAGCTGGCTTCGGCGAAAGCTCACCACGGAGGTTAACATCTGAAAATATCTTTTTAATCTCCTTGGAAGAAAGGCCAACACCGAGCAGATACTTCAACTTCATAATGGTTGCCTCAATGGTCATATCACGCGCGCTAATCGCCCCCGCCTTTAGCAACTGCTCCCCCGCTTCATATGCTCCTAGGTCTACCGAGCCATACAAGTTTTGCGTGCACACCACAACAACAATGTCGCGGGCAACGGCGGTACGGATAACATTCCGCATGAAATCCCCACGTGTTGGGCCATTTCCACCACCGTATGCGATAATGATCATCGCACGCGCTTCCGTCAGCTGGACGGCTCTTAAGAAGACCCGCCTCCGCATCGCTGGGCCAAGCTTCAGGCACAAAACGGCGGCGTCCATGTTATCCATCACTCGGAAACGACCACGTGGGTGCAGGCGAAGAAATGGACGATGCAGATTCATCGCAACGTCCATCGTCGCCAAGGGCGGGAAGTGCGGTGAGTCAAACGGCGCCAGCGAAGATCGGGAAATCTTAATTGTGCGATTCGCACGGAAGAGCCGCTCATCAAACAAGATGCACACCTCGCTGATCATGCTGCAGTTCGCGAAAAGAAGGGCGAGAATCAAGTTGCGCTTGAGATCCGTGTAGAGGCGTTCCGACGGGATGCGAGCGCCAGTGAAGACGACAGGCTTCCCCAAGTTCTCCAGCATAAAGCTCAGGGCCGTCGCAGTAGCCACCATGTTGTCGGTGCCGTTGTGCACCACAAATCCGCGGTACTTGTGGTAATTATCTCGGACAAGGTGCGCGAGCTTAATCCAGTCGGTGTGCTCCTGCCCCGCCGAGTGCTTCAGCGTGTCAAGCTCAACCACGTGGTACCGCGGGACGCCAGTCTTTTGCAGGTCCTCATTCTCCTTTAGGATGTCAAGGAAGTTGCGGGTTGGTTCCCCAGCTTTCGGCTCATCGCCGTCGAAGAGGGCGTAGCTGCGCGTATTGATGAGGAGCACCTCCTCGCACCCAGTGTCCACCTCTGCGTCGATGGGTAACACCGGCGCCTCCGGCGGTGCGACAGATTCGGAACCCCACACGTACTTCACCATTCAGCGTGGAAAGAGCTGCGTGAAGGAATGCCAGATAACAAGCCGAAGGCAAAAAAGATGGAGAGAGAAAGAGAGAGAAAGAGAAACAATACACACAGCATTGCGTTTTCAATGTATGACATTCCCCCTCCCCACCTTTCTCAGCAGCGNCCATTCAGCGTGGAAAGAGCTGCGTGAAGGAATGCCAGATAACAAGCCGAAGGCAAAAAAGATGGAGAGAGAAAGAGAGAGAAAGAGAGAGAAAGAGAAACAATACACACAGCATTGCGTTTTCAATGTATGACATTCCCCCTCCCCACCTTTCTCAGCAGCGTGAGAGGGGGGATGAAGCACTCAGGTGTGCTTCATCAGTTTTCTTTTGTTTTTGTTTTTTGTAGGGTTTGTGAAAGCAAAAGAAAAAGGAATCAAAAGAGAAACGGGAAAGAAGGACAAAAAACAGCAAGAAGCTGAAGAAGGTGCAACACGAGCTCCAATTACAGACTCCTTGCTGCTGCTGCCCCCACCACCTTACGCCTCCTCCTGGTCCTGGATGTTGAAGTACTTGAGCTGGTACATGTCCTTGCCCTTGGCGAGGATGCGGATCCAGTCGCGGAGGTCCTTCTTCTTGAGGAACTTCTTCGTGAGGTACTTGAAGTACCTCTTGCTGTACGCCATCGTCGTCGCGATCGCGAGCACGTTGTCGCGAAGGCTGATGCGCACCTTCTCCGTCAGCTTCCCCTTGCGTCCGTTCAGCTTCACGTTGTCCTGGAAGTACTGCTCGAAGTTGCTGAGGATCTCCTCGCTGAAGATGCCGTCGTTGGCGGGGATGGTGCAGTCAATCTTGAACACCCTCTTCCCCTTCGGCAGCTGTCTCTGGCGAACAAAGCCGCGGGAGCCGACCTTAGCGCGAACTGCCACCATTTTTTTCTCTTCGCCTTTGCTCTACACCTGTGTTCACCGCGTTGAGGCAGCAACAACACCAACAAGGAACAAGTAAGTAAGAAAGAAAAAAGGTGCACACATGCGCACAGACCACACACAAATGTTTATACAAAAACACGCTGCTATCATATTACTTCGCTTCTGTTTCTTCACAGTTGCAGTCTCCCCTTCACCATGTCTCTCGCCCCCTCCCCTCCCCTCCCAACTCACCTTTCTTTTTGTTGTTGTTGTTGTTGTTGTTGTTGTTTTGGTCATTGCTTGCTTGCTTGTATGCATGGGCAATCCCCTCTCCCCTCACTCCATTCCCTCAATTGCGTCATTCCTTCCCACTCGGACGCTCCACTACACAGTGTCAGCTGCTTTCACCCTCGCCCGTCATAGCGGCCTCCTCCTCTACATCTTCGCCACCTAATATTCCCCCTTCCTCAGCTGTTGCGGCTGATACCGTTGTTTCGTCCTCGCCAGCAGCAACACTGCGCCAGATGCGCTCGAGCTCCGCGTCATCGCCTGTACTCTGCGCTGTGGCCTTCTTGCGGCCAGTAGTAAGGCCGCTCGGATTCGGGTGACGGCCAGGCTGAATGAACCAGCGGTAGTATTCGTCATCGTATATCTTCTCCTCCTGCGTAGCAATCTCCGCCTTATATCCGAGCTTCCCATCACGTGCGTTGCGGCGCAGCTGCTGCGCCCACGGCTCCACCCCTGCACCCGCCTGCTCCAGTGGGGCAAAGAGGCGTTCCTGGAGCAACGCCACGTCCTCGTCCTCGCCAGTGATGCCGTCGGCAGCCTCGCGCGACGGCCAGTAGTTATGTGCGCCGCGGCCCTCCTCGTCGTAGACTGCGCGCTCAGCCGCGCGGTACTGTGCCTCGTAGTGCGCCAACGATCCCTCCGTGTAGCCATCGCGGCGCCACGACGACGCCGTATCGTCCCATGGGTGGCGCGCCATCTCATAGAAGTTGACGTTCGTTGGCACATGAGCGTTGGACTGCAGTGGCGGCGCCAGCGGGGCGCCGCTCGTGTCACACTCGCCGAGCCCACACACCATCTCCACCCCGCCGGCATCCTCCACCATACCAGTGAGGCGCGCCGCCTTGCTGTAGTGCGCCGCGACGTGCAACGGCACGGTGCCGTCGCTGTCGTACGCCAGGGGGGCACGCAGCCGCAGCACGTCTTCGTGAGCCACGTCCTGCAGCGTGCGCGGGCTCCAGCGCGGGCGCAGCAGGAATTTGTGCCCATCGAGCACCACATCTCGCTCAAAGACATCCTCGAAGTCAGGCAGTGGGCGCGTTGGGTGATGTACCTTGTGCAAGTTGTGCCGCCGCTCCGCACGGATTTCATCCCACTCCTCCGCTGANTTTTCGGTGTGCACACCGACGCGGTAAAAGTCAGGGCGGCGGAGCAGACGCGAGACGTACTTAAACTCTACCGCCAGTGCCTCTGCCAGCGACTTGATGTTCTCGGCTGCACCGTCGCCGCGCACCTCTTGCAGCAGCTCGTACGCCGCCCGCAATGCGAGAGGCGATTGCAGCAGCAACTGGTGCTTCACCGCATACGCCCACTCAGAGAAGTATAGCGTGTTGCGCTTTACGATAAAGTAAATAGGAGGATACTTTAGTTGCGCCTGTGGGTCCTCGATGCCAGGGTCCGAGTGCAGCACCTGCATAAGGTCCTCATCGCTGTAAATAGGGCACGTGTCGAGTGTTGGCAAGTACCAACCCACTTCAACGTCGCGATTGGTGGGCATGTCGAGGGCAGTCAACACCTGCTGCTTAAGTTCATCAAGTGTGGCGGTGCGTACCATGTCGTCGTCCTTCTGGTTATTCTTGTTACCTCTACTGATGCTGCTACCATCGGTGGTGTTTTTGTCTCTTTGTTTCGGCTCGAACGTAAATGTGAAGTCAAAGGAGACCAGTTTCCCCTCGCATCCCTCTAAGCGGGCATACACATGGCGCGGGTGCGGTGCAGACTTGAGACTGCTGTAGGCATGATACTCCTGCTCCCGCTGCCGATGCCACGCTGCTAGCCGCTCCGTGTCGCGGTGGACAATGACATCCAGCGTTCCACGGCGCTCCAAGACGTACGCGTTGAATATCTCCGACGTGTGTTGCAGAGACACCTCGTCCTCTGGTGGCCTGATGTCCCACGGTGACAGGGTGTAGCGCAGCCGATGCTCCCCTAGCTTGCTCACGCCCGCGGCGACACCGTCGAGCGTGAATGGAGTGCAGCACACCTGGTCGCATGTGTTATGGGGTGCGCTGATAGACATGCGCTCCACCTCGCTGAGTGTGTCGAGGATATGCGTGACGGACGGCTGGTCGGCGAAGACCTCTTCAATCCAGCGTGCTCGTGTCGGTGTAATGGCAACGCGCTCCATCGCCGACGAATGCGCTTCTCGCATCTTGAAGCATGTCTCTAGCAGGTGACCCAGCTGCCACGCCACCGCATCGTTGTGCATGTGCTCCGTCGTGTCAAACCATTCCTTGATGTGGTAGCTCATGTCCGGCAGGCTCGTGAAGAGGTCGCTCCAGCCCAGCCGAAGGACGTCACCAGCGAAGATGGAGGTACCCGTCAGCATCAGAAACTCTGCGAGACCAGGGAACTTCAGCGACGTCTCGGGGCGCGCAAGTAGACGGGTGAGGCCACCGTATGGCGTGATTCCAACGTTGGGGCCGTCAAAGACGAACTCTGAGGAGTCTTTTAGTGCGCAGTACTTTGCGTAGAGTGAGACGCCGCAACCGGTGCCGCGGCATTTGCCGTTGGTCAGCGTCATGAGCGGGCGTGGGGCGATGTACACACCCCATATGAGCGACGCGTGTTGACGAAGGGCGTCGTCAACACGGTCTTCATACCGCGACGCATCACGGAGCAGCTGCTCAACCTCCCGCTCCTGTGCCTTTGTCAAGGCAGAGGCGGCCAAAGAAGCTGCTGCTGCTGCTGCTGGTGTTGATGATGATGATGATGATGATGATGATGATGTTATTGTTTTCGCTGAGACGTTGTTGAGAACAGCACGCGCCCGCTCGCGCAGCATCGCCGCCATCTGCAGGTCGAATCCGAGCATCTCGTAGTTAAGACCACTGCAGAAATAGTTGGAGAGCCCCGACTGCGCCGCCTCCAACACAGTCAGTTTTGAGTAGACGGCGTTTGTTGCCTTGTCAATCTCAACACACAACTCGCGCGCCGTCTTTGCACTTAGGGCCTGATTCGTCCTAGACTCATTAATCATAATTGTCTTGGAGAAGCGCCCATCGTTGCCGGTAATGCTGCGGTCCTTGTTGAGCGGCCTTGACATGGCCTGCATCATCTTGCGATCAAACTCGCCTAAGAATGGGGCGTTTAGGCCCGGCACTCTGCCGCTGCTGTGGCCGCGGTTGTCCACTGCGAAGTACGCGCCGCCGTGTGTATCAGAGTGTGACATAAGCGGACCGAGCAGACTTTGCGACGGCAGCACGCGCAGGTCGATGTTGCCCTCTCCCGGGCGACGCTTGCTAAACATCTTGTTCCAGTGCTCCGGGTGCGAAAAGACGCGGCGGTTCGGGTCAAACGCGGCGTCAACGTCGGGGTGCGAGCCGAGTGACGGGTCCTGCCCGGCGAGCCACGCCTGCGACACGTCGGCGTCGGCGCGTGTGGGGGGCAGCGTGTCGTCAAAGTCAAAGGCGACGCGTTGGTGGCGGTGCGGCAGTCGCGCCTGTCCCTGCTCCTTGCCCCAGTGCATGTAGTCGATGAAGTCCTTATTCACGCGGAACCGCTGGTGAGTGTTGTAGTGCGTGAGAAACTGGATGCCGGACTGCCGGTTGGGGTGGTTGGCGTAGCGCTGATAGAAGCGGAACTCCACCGGCGTGGCGAGTGGGCGATACTCGCGGACGTCAAGTGTCTTGAGGTCACGTCGCGCGGCTCCATACACCGCACAGGGCGTGGCGAGCTGGCCGCCGTGCATCAGCCGCCTTCGAAGCATTCCTGCGGCCACACTGCAGCAACTAAACCTATAACCACTTCTATTATTATTACAGCTACGACTACAAATCACAGCTGCTGCTGCTGCTGCTGCTGCCGGTACGTTCTTTATTTCTTTTTCTGTTCCTCCGTTTTCTTTTCTTGTTCCCCCCTCCCCCTGCCGTCTGCACGCGTGTTTGTTGCTTCCGTGGGGACGAAGAGGAAAAGAAAGCAAGGACGACACAACCCACCGTCCCTGCGCGTGCGATAAGGCTTGAAAGCAACGAAGGAATACCAAAGAAACCCCCAAAACAGACCAGACGCCGCTATGCAAAGCATCGCACACACACACACACACACACACACACACAGTGGGTAGAGAGAACAGCAGGCATCCGCCACACAAAGGCAGACACATGCACATGCACTCCCAGAAGGCAAGGTCGCTATAAAAAGATAATGTAAAAGGCACCAAAACGGCATTGCACACCCGCCCCCCTCGTCTTCTTATCCACTCCGCCTCTCATGCTCTCACACAGTACGCGTCTTGGCCAATGTCAACCTACAGCTTCAACAGTTGCTGGTGGTTCTTGAAGACAGTCTGATACATATCCCATTCCCTATTCATGAATACACACAGCTCGATTTTCTTGTCGCGCCGCAGCAGGTACTCACGATCAAACACGTGCAGCTGCTCAAACGCCATCGCAAGTGCGGAGCCGGTGATGGGCGGCAGCTGATTGTAGAGCGGCCCCGCCTGCACACCAGTGGAGATGGGTGCCATACGCAGCACGTCGCCATCGCTAATGGCGAACTCGTGCAGCGCGTTGCGGTAGGCGCGCGACAGCTCGAGAGCCGCCTCCCGCTCCGACCACGTCCCCTCGCGGAAGTCCGGACCAATTACGTGGATAACGTTCTTGTCGCCGTACTTAAACCACTTGGCGTCGCACACGCGCGAGATGGCACGCACGAGCTCGTCGGGGAACTGCCCGCGCAGCCCGAGCCACTTGTAGATCGCCCCCGACGCCCCTGACGCGCCGTCGGCGGTGGTGAAGATGTGGCGCAGGTCCGCCGCGTCAACGACGACGACGCTGTCGTCGGGCTCACCGCCGGCGCGCACCATCCCGCCCTGCAGCGACATCTGCATCCCCAGCACGCCGTACGGCGCCACCACAATCTTGCGCAGGAACTGCTCCTTCGTCGGCACCGTGTGCCGCGCCTGGTACTGCTGCCACACCACAAGCGACATGGCGCCCAGCCCGAGCGCGACGCGGATCCACGGGAATGGCTTGATGTATGTCACACCGAACAGCAGCCGCGGGGCGCGTTTGCGGCCGTCGTGGGTCACGCCCTCCTTGTACGATACCATTCCGCTAGCTGCACGTCAAGACGACGAA
The DNA here is from genome assembly GCF_000691245.1 of Trypanosoma grayi. Classification (NCBI taxonomy): domain Eukaryota; phylum Euglenozoa; class Kinetoplastea; order Trypanosomatida; family Trypanosomatidae; genus Trypanosoma; species Trypanosoma grayi. The sequence goes on along the minus strand of NW_008825793.1, from coordinate 4,270 downwards.
GCAGACAGTCAAAAACAAACAAAAACGCAACAACAACGCGCCACCAACGAAAAGAAATGCACGCACACCTGCGTGCAGAGGAGAGAAAATATAGAAAGGCATGGTCAAAATAATTTAAAAAAGGCAGCAGGTGCGCTCAAAACACACCACATTGCCCCAATGCGCTCACCTCTTCTCAGGCCACACACCCACATACACTCCTGTGTCAAGCAGAGCGTGTGCTGACACTGCACCCAGCAGCAGATTGCAAGTCGAGAGCAAACGAGCAAAAAAGAAAAACAAATATATATATATATATATATATAACGTTGTCACTGCAGAAACGGCGGCATACCACCGCCACCACCACCCCGGCCCATTCCGGGGCCAAAGGCGGATCCAAACGCCGGGCCACCTGGCGGCGTGAAAAGGTCGGGATCTGGCTCACCAGGAAATGTGCGGCCAGCGCCCGGCCCCCACATCCTGCCGCCGCGCACATCACCGGGGAACATAGGGTCGTAGCGAGCCTGCGGGAGTGTGCCGGTGCGAAACGCCTGGGTGTTGAGCATCATGCCACTTCCTGGTGCGAGGCTGCCGCCTGGCACCAAATCGCCCTCACCGTAGCGGTAGCCGGGCGGCCGCGGCGCCACGCCATCGAAGAGAGACTGGGCGGCAGGTGGTGCACTGCCGTGCGGTCTGTCGGGGCCACACTCGAAAGGTCTGTTTGTCGGCTCTTGTTGTTCTTGCGGTGGTTGCGCGGCAGAAACAGTTCCTTTTGTGCCAACGCACTGAGCAATGCCGAAGGCATCATGGAGTGACGGTCGCAGCCGCCTTGTCGCCGCGGCCAGCGTCTCCGCGTTCCACTCCGTCTTACCATGCATGACGGACGCGAGCGGCTCCTCCTCTGTGCAGAGTGGCACGCCTACGGGTTGGCGTGATGTGCTGCCATCTCTGCTCTGCGCGATCACCATCATGTGGGTATCGTCCATGGGAACCCACTTGACCTTCACGATGTTGTCACACGCGCCACCCACCTGGTAGTGCACCTCCACCGTTGCCGGTAGAGTCGTGCTTGCCCGCAGCGCCCTCCATCCCTCCACTGCACACAGCGTCCCTGCTGGAGAGCCGTCGCCGTGGCAACATGTCCACGCCTCGTCCTGTATTGCGGCCATTGTAAGAAAAACAGCCCGCGCGAGTGGCGAAGACGCCGCCGTCATGGCGCTCACCATCTCTGCACACGTCTGCGCATCCATGACTAGGGGCCTGGCTACTTATATATATATATATATATATTCAGGCGCGCCCCCACCCTTTACACCAACTGTGTGTATGTATGTGTACTCCTTTCCCCCCTCAAGTCCTACCCCTTGGCGTCAGCCTGTGCGTAGACGTATAAGGCGGAGGAAAATGTCAATTATGTTCGCAAGACAAAATAGGAAGTCAGGAACATTCCGTTCGAACGGCTCCCGGCAACCCTCCCACGCAGACAAAGCCTCATATACTCCTCACAAATGTCAACAGCAACAAAGCGCAACAATAAAGAAAGACAACGTGGAAAAAGTAAACAGAACCTCTTTTTTCTTTTCTATTTCTCGCTTTACGTCTTTTCTTTTTTTTCTGTTTGTGTGTGTGTCTGCCCTTGACGCGGCTTTCCTATTACTTTTTTTTCTGTTGCTTTCATATGTTTTTTTTTCCCTTTGCTCTCTCCTTCTTGTGTACATTTCTGCGATGCGCCCTCGCCCCACTGCCTCACATCCCTTACCCTGCTCGTCCTGACTGTACATCTCTCAATGCAGCAGCTCCGTCTGCTGTGATATCTGCTTTTTCAGCATGTTTCTCTCCTCCAGCATGGCATCACGGCTCTTGTGCGTCTCATGCAAGAGTAATTCTCGCTGCCGCTCGAGGAACACCGCCGCGTCCCGCTTGGAGAGAAGCCGAAGCACCATCTCCAGCTTTTCAAACTCCGTCATGCGCTTATTCCGCACCACGGCGAAGGCGGTTGCCTCCATCTCCTCACGTTCGCGTTCACGCTTCGCCAAGAGCTCCGCCTGTCGCTGGCGCTGTATCTCGATGAAGTTCTTCTCATGCTGCATCTGCTTCTCCAAGACTTCCTCCTTGAATGTAGCGAGTTTGTGGTCAGCGATGCTGATGATCTCCTTAAAGCGTTCGCGCTTCACTTCCTCCTGCTGGGCCCGCTTGGCACGTGCCTCCTCCGTGTCGTGGTGGAACCGCAAAAGGCGCTCCTCAACCTTCCGCTGTTGCTCCGCCGCCGCCTGCCGAACCCGCTCCTCGTGCAGAGCGGCACGCTGACGGGCCAACTCGCGCAACTCCACCGACTTGGCTGCCTTCTCCAACATCTTTTGGTGCATATCTTCCCGCCTGCGTTCCTGTTCCTCGCGCAGGCGCTGCAGTTTATCATCCTTCTCTTCGTACTTCCGCTGCACCTGTAGTTTCTGTTGTTCCTGCAGCTCTGCGATGCGCTCGAAGCGCCGCTGACGCTCTTCCGCCATCTTCATCCGCTCTGCACGCCGTTGCTCAATCAGCCGCTGCTGCGCCTCGATCCGCCTGGCGTTCTTCTCTTCCGCACGTGCGTGCCGCTCCTCCAGCTCCTTCTGGTAGACTGCCTCCATCTCCACCGCCTTTTGCCGCTGTGTGGCGAGGCGCTCCGCTGCCCGCTGGCGAGCGAGGAGCTCCTCCTCCTTTTTCCGCTCAATTCTCGCCCGTGCCTCCTCCTCTACCTTTCGATGGCGTTCCTCGGCAACGAGTTGGCGCTCGTGGACATTCTTCACAAAGGCTAGCTGCTTCTCCATTTGCTTCTTCGATGTCTCGAGGATGCGCTGCCGCCGTTCGTGCCCCACCTTGATCGATGTCGGCAGCTCCACTGAGTTCTCTCGCTTCTCAGTGGAGCGGAACGCCTTCAGCACATCCGCCAGATTGACGGCGCGGCAGAGTGGCACATACTCGTCACGCAGTTTCTGCAGCAGGCTCTCGCGGGTCCGCAAGTCACGCTCCATGCGCATTTGCTTCACCAGCCGCCTCGTCTCCTGGTCTTTTGGAAGCAGTGGATCGTCGTCACGGATTTCGCTCGGCAGCAAGTCTTCCATCGCGATGCCGTTACGAAGCAGTACGATAACGGAGCGTGGGGAGTTAAGCGATTGGATGCTGTCATTCTTCTTCTCAGCACCACGCCACGTCTGCAGTGTCACGAGAGCATCGGGGTAGCGCGAGCCCCGCATCCAGCGAAGGTCAATGTTTCGCAGGTCCAAGTGGAACGACTCGCTGAATTCCGGTGGGGTGTTGAGCAGAACGCGGAGCAGGTTGCCGCAGCGCTCCGCATTCAATACTTCCTCTGGTTTCCGAATAGGCGGCACTTGCGGGATGCTGGGGCTGTTGTCACCCTTTCGCAGTGCAGGCGGCACAGAATGCAGCAGCTTCTCCACCACCTTGGTGTCCAGCAAATCCTTTTCACCCCCAGCATCTTGTGGCAGCTTTTGCGGCTTTTGTGGCCTTAACCTCTGCGTTCGCGGTTGCACTCGCCTCGGCGACGTTCGCCCCGAGGCTGCCTCCTTTGGCTTTTCTCCTGCCAACGCATCAGTTGGTGAATATGAAGTCGTCAGCGACTCCCCACTGCGCGCCGAGCCGTTTCTGCGCGCACTGGGCGGCAGCACGTGCTCGGGCACTGGCACGGATGCCGTGTTTGGCGAGTGCGACGACGCCCGCGCAGAGCTCAATCGGTTGGTATGCTCACTTCTCGTTGCTGCCACTGCTGCCGCTTCTGGTACGGCGGCATTGTGCGAATCCGCCATGCGCTTCCTCGCTGGGCCTGTGAGGGATGACTTCTTTTGGTTTTTGTTTCTCTTGCGTGCCTCCAGCTCGCGCTCGGCGATGGTAGGCTCATTGCGCGACGGCACGCGGCGGTCGAAGTCGACGGGGACGAGTTTGAGGCCGATGGTGCGCGTTGTCTCTGGGGTGCCGAGGTGGTGCTTGAACAGCTCCGGCTCATACTTCTCGTAGTCGCACAGCAGTTTCATGCGGGCCCGCTCGTCTGTCACTTTTGGGATGTTGGGTATCGTCATGGTGGGCCCGCGCTCCTTGTAGGGGCTGTTCTTGCGGAAGAACGATGATTTCCCGTCAGGCAACATCGCACTAATCTACTCTTATCCTCTACAACTAGTATCAGGAACACTACAGTCTTGCTCGTCCCTTTCCTCGTGTGGCTATTCCTCGCTCCTTCTTATTCCTCGTCTACCTTGCTAGCAGCTGGGCGCAGACACACACACACACACACACA